>NW_027137151.1:0-149394 GCF_040869045.1 Eurosta solidaginis
TTTGGTAGCAGTTGCTTTTGCTTTTGTTGCCTTTGACTTAGCGGTGGCAGATTTCGACTTGGTTGGCTTGGCTTTAACGGCGCCAGTCTTTTTTGCGTCTTTAGCCTTAGATTTCTCACTTTTCTTTTTTTCGGCGGTTTTCTTAGTGGCAACAGCTTTTTTCACTTTTTTCTCACCACTTGCCTTTTTGACACCACTCGACGATTTTTTCTTTAATGTTGCACTATCTTTTTTGGCTTTTGATTTATCAACCGATTTTGACTTACCATCACCTGATTTAGTGGCTGCAGCTGATAATTTAAATGAACCAGATGCCCCCTTTCCTTTGGTTTGAATCAATTTTCCACTAGTAACAGCCGATTTCAAATAGCGCTTAATAAATGGTGCCAATTTTTGGGCGTCACATTTATATGTTGCACTAATATATTTCTTAATTGCCAAAAGTGATGAGCCACCACGTTCCTTCAAATTCTTAATCGATGCATCTACCATTTGTTGAGTTGGTGGATGAGTGGGAGCAACCGATGGTTTTTTGGGTTTAGTTGCTTTTTTAGCAGCAACTTTCTTCTCAGCAACAGCAGCAGAAGCAGCTACTGGTGAGCTAACATTTGCAACAGCGATTGTGTCAGACATTTTCACTTAATTATTTTATTTAAACTTTTATTAACACTTGAAAATATTTATCAATTTAAGCACACAAAGCACAAACTCACTATTTATACTTTTTTACACAAGCGCATAGAATGCGATACTCTGTTTAAAATTTGAGAAGCGCAGCGAAAAGATGGATGACAAATGTTTTCATTTCAGTGCTACGTACCATTTACATTTGATAAACTTTTCATCTTAATAAATTAATTAAAATTCACATATTAAAGTTATTGCAAATATTCATGTAAAAATAGATAACTGAAATGTGTTAGTTTAATATACGAATTCATTTAAATTGATGAATTTCATATTTTCGGAGTGTCAGGCATTTTAATCAAAAGTTTGCACTGATAAAATCGAATTTTTTCTCAATTAAGTGAAATTTCTTAAAATATATTTGTACTAATCAAAATTTTAATTCGGATATATAAAATATGTTAAATTAGAAATCAAAAAACTTATCTTCGTTGAGTTTTAACAACATTATTTTATTTTAAAAAATTTTTTAAATATTTCTATTGCAACACTAGAGTAACCCTATATGGCTTCACTTAAAGGCATCTAAAGTTTGGAATTTTAGTCTGAATTGATTATTGATATTGGACGTCTACAACTTATATGTATAATTAAATGAAATTTCATGACATTCAAAAAAAAAATAAAAAAAATTCTCATTGAATGCTTATTAATTATCAATATGATTATAATATACATATCTGAACATAATCGGACATCAGCGTCCATTTTAAGTACTATAATAGGTGGATGAGTATGAATTTGTACTATGCAGATTCATTTTGTATTTATATGATGAATGCTTATAAGCTTTAAATCAATAATTGATATGGTAAAAAATTATAACTAATATTATTATGCACGTAAATGTATGCGCGCGTATGAAATTTTTCCATTGAATCTATAGAAATATTAAATTGTATTCCAAGTATTTATTCAATTAAATGCAATTTAATAAAAAAAATATTTATGTACATATATATACATAAAATAAAAGAAAAAGTTGGATATGCCAACAACACGCGGTGTTCCCAAGCGGTCCCCCATCTAAGTACTAACCGCGCCCGACGCTGCTTAATTTCGGTGATCGGACGAGAACCGATGTATTCAGCGTGGTATGGTCGTTGGCAAAATTTGTTTGCCTAAATTGGTATAAGTATGGCTACTTTAATGTGTATACTCGCAGCTGTGAATTTGTCCTTTTTTTTTAAATGATATAAGTCGATTTAAGTAAATTTTGTTATATACTTTATAGTTTAGTGTATTCAGATACTCTTGCTACTAAAATCAGATTAAGTTTATTTTTTACAAAAATGAACTTATGCCATTTTTGAAAATAAGCCTGCTATTATAGACATATTTATATCGCTTGGCTTGTGTCGGGGTATATTCATTTGCATGAGTTTTCATTATGCATACATACGTATGCTACTTAGTTTAAACGAACATTCATACATACTACATATGCATGTACATCTTAATAACATATCTTTCTGTTATGTATTGTATTAGAGAAATTTTGAAATCTTTGTTAAAAAATATTGTGGTCCTGAAAAGGACCGTTTGTTTGAATGTATATTTATTTTGTGTTAATATATCCGTAAAAATGAATTTAACCGCCGAAACCATACAATGTACGACCCTGCCTCTTCAATGCATATACAACATCCATAGCCGTAACTGTTTTCCTTTTAGCATGTTCAGTATAAGTGACTGCATCACGGATAACATTTTCCAAAAATACTTTTAAAACACCACGAGTTTCTTCATATATTAAACCAGATATACGTTTTACGCCACCACGACGTGCTAAACGTCGAATAGCTGGCTTTGTGATACCTTGGATGTTATCACGTAAAACTTTGCGATGACGTTTGGCGCCACCTTTACCTAATCCTTTTCCACCTTTGCCACGACCAGTCATTTTTTCTATTTAGCACTTTTTTTAGCTTTCACAAGAACACTTCACTTGATCACTTCACTTCACAACTAATAGCTTGGTTACCGAACGTAGCTGCTATTTATACAAAAATCCACAACATTGAGTGAGCTACCATTATGTGGCATAAATATTTCTATCTCATTTTAACTCGCACAATATTGCAACCCTAAAAAAAATGGACAAATGAAACGTTTTTGTGTATTTTATTATATGTATTTCCACATTTATAAAAATTAGGTTTATTAAGTGAAGTGTTCAGTGATCAGTGTTTATTTTGAATTGTGAAAAATAAAAGTGGGAAATGGCTCGTACAAAGCAAACAGCCCGTAAATCGACTGGTGGTAAAGCGCCACGTAAACAATTGGCCACTAAAGCTGCTCGCAAAAGTGCGCCGGCAACTGGTGGAGTGAAGAAGCCACATCGTTATCGCCCAGGTACAGTCGCTTTGCGTGAAATTCGTCGTTATCAGAAGAGTACCGAACTGTTGATTCGTAAATTGCCATTCCAACGTTTAGTGCGTGAAATTGCTCAAGATTTTAAAACTGATTTACGTTTCCAGAGTTCAGCTGTTATGGCATTACAAGAAGCAAGTGAAGCATATTTAGTTGGTTTGTTCGAAGATACAAATTTGTGTGCCATTCATGCAAAACGTGTCACAATTATGCCAAAAGATATTCAATTGGCTAGACGTATACGTGGTGAACGTGCTTAATTCCATATTTTAATAAATATTATAAACGGTCCTTTTCAGGACCACAAATTTTTTTAAACAAAAAAGATCAAAAATAACTGAAGCAACTGTTAATTGTTAAAATAATAAAATGAAAATTCGTATTTTGATAGTAGCAACTGTAGTTTTACCCTTAATATGGTGTGTATACCTACTCACGAGTATATACACATTTATTTGCTAAACACATACATTAGTATGTATGCACGGTTGTGTGTTTGTACCTTTGGTACGTATGAATACACGCCACAACTTTTTGCGCCTTTGTCGAGATGCTCATACAAACATACATATGTACATATATACATACAATATGTAGTAGCTTGCATGCTGTACTTTTTTAATGTTGCTCAGTTTTTTTTCTTCTGGAAAATGATGTAAGTCAACTTTTTTATGAATATTTTCAAACACTATTTTATTAATTGAAGTAGTTGTTAACGCAGATTTCGTTAAAAAAATAAATTTTCCAAAAGTGTACTTATGACCTTTTAAATTTTTCTTTCAAAAAGTGTTTTAATAGGTTTTAAAATAGATAAATACATATATATGACAATATAATTAATCTCTTTGTATATATATTTTGTCGTCCTGAAAAGGACGGTTTTAAATTTGGCGTCTAAGAATATATGTAAATCGGCGATTACATCACTTATGCTTTCTTTTCGGTCTTCTTTGGCAAAAGTACAGCTTGAATATTTGGTAAAACACCACCTTGAGCTATGGTAACTCCAGACAATAGTTTATTCAATTCTTCATCGTTACGAATAGCCAATTGTAAATGACGTGGAATAATTCTAGTTTTTTTATTATCACGTGCAGCATTACCAGCCAATTCAAGAACTTCAGCTGCCAAATATTCCATAACAGCAGCTAAATATACTGGAGCACCGGCACCAACACGTTCAGCATAATTGCCTTTACGTAACAAACGATGAATACGACCGACAGGGAATTGAAGACCAGCACGGTTTGAACGTGACTTTGCCTTTCCCTTTACTTTACCACCTTTACCACGGCCAGACATTGTTGTTATATATTTCACTTAATACACTTTTTCACAAATACACACACTAGCTGAATAGCTTGGGCACTTTATTTCCTAAACGCAATTTGTGCTGCGCTTATATACTTTTTCGTTTGTACATTGAGCAACCCCAATCGCATGTTTTCAAATAAATGCCGGCAATATTTAGCGAATCGTTACGAACAGGTTGAATGGTTTGTCGGAAAAAATACACTTAAAGGTGCGCATTTTGACACTTAGAAAATTATTAAAAAGTGTGAGTGATAGTGAAGTGATTTTGTGAAAATTAAATATGCCTCCTAAAACTAGTGGTAAAGCAGCTAAGAAGGCCGGTAAGGCTCAGAAGAATATTACTAAAAACGACAAGAAGAAGAAGCGTAAGAGGAAGGAAAGTTATGCCATCTACATTTATAAAGTGTTGAAACAAGTACATCCTGATACTGGTATATCGTCGAAAGCAATGAGTATCATGAACAGTTTTGTTAATGACATTTTTGAACGTATTGCTGCTGAAGCATCACGTTTAGCTCATTACAATAAACGTTCAACAATTACTAGTCGCGAAATTCAAACTGCCGTACGCCTATTGTTGCCTGGTGAATTGGCTAAGCATGCCGTGAGTGAGGGTACTAAGGCTGTTACCAAATACACAAGCTCCAAGTAATTTGTGCGACTGAGGAAAATATGTATAAAAGTGAAAAATGTTAACAAAAAGGCCCTTTTCAGGGCCACAAAATATAAATTAACAAAGAGATATGAATTTTTCTAAGTCGATGAAAATTTTTAATTTTGTTTTGCAATTGAAACATCAATTTTAAAATTGGTCAGCATGGTAGGGCTGACTTACAGTGTCAGACACTAGAGCGGTTAATTATTATGGCGAAGCAACGCTGTAGTCAGACGTATTGCGTACATTTTTGACCTTTTTGTTTGTATATTTTGTAGCCCTGAAAAGGGCTTATTGATAATTCAACATTTAATGAATGTTGTGTCCTTGTAAATTATCACAAAAAACGCAGCATATTTATTTTTTAGCTGACGCCTTTTTTGCAGCTGGCTTTTTAGTCGCAGCCTTTTTTGGTTTGGTAGCAGTTGCTTTTGCTTTTGTTGCCTTTGACTTAGCGGTGGCAGATTTCGACTTGGTTGGCTTGGCTTTAACGGCGCCAGTCTTTTTTGCGTCTTTAGCCTTAGATTTCTCACTTTTCTTTTTTTCGGCGGTTTTCTTAGTGGCAACAGCTTTTTTCACTTTTTTCTCACCACTTGCCTTTTTGACACCACTCGACGATTTTTTCTTTAATGTTGCACTATCTTTTTTGGCTTTTGATTTATCAACCGATTTTGACTTACCATCACCTGATTTAGTGGCTGCAGCTGATAATTTAAATGAACCAGATGCCCCCTTTCCTTTGGTTTGAATCAATTTTCCACTAGTAACAGCCGATTTCAAATAGCGCTTAATAAATGGTGCCAATTTTTGGGCGTCACATTTATATGTTGCACTAATATATTTCTTAATTGCCAAAAGTGATGAGCCACCACGTTCCTTCAAATTCTTAATCGATGCATCTACCATTTGTTGAGTTGGTGGATGAGTGGGAGCAACCGATGGTTTTTTGGGTTTAGTTGCTTTTTTAGCAGCAACTTTCTTCTCAGCAACAGCAGCAGAAGCAGCTACTGGTGAGCTAACATTTGCAACAGCGATTGTGTCAGACATTTTCACTTAATTATTTTATTTAAACTTTTATTAACACTTGAAAATATTTATCAATTTAAGCACACAAAGCACAAACTCACTATTTATACTTTTTTACACAAGCGCATAGAATGCGATACTCTGTTTAAAATTTGAGAAGCGCAGCGAAAAGATGGATGACAAATGTTTTCATTTCAGTGCTACGTACCATTTACATTTGATAAACTTTTCATCTTAATAAATTAATTAAAATTCACATATTAAAGTTATTGCAAATATTCATGTAAAAATAGATAACTGAAATGTGTTAGTTTAATATACGAATTCATTTAAATTGATGAATTTCATATTTTCGGAGTGTCAGGCATTTTAATCAAAAGTTTGCACTGATAAAATCGAATTTTTTCTCAATTAAGTGAATTTTCTTAAAATATATTTGTACTAATCAAAATTTTAATTCGGATATATAAAATATGTTAAATTAGAAATCAAAAAACTTATCTTCGTTGAGTTTTAACAACATTATTTTATTTTAAAAATTTTTTTAAATATTTCTATTGCAACACTAGAGTAACCCTATATGGCTTCACTTAAAGGCATCTAAAGTTTGGAATTTTAGTCTGAATTGATTATTGATATTGGACGTCTACAACTTATATGTATAATTAAATGAAATTTCATGACATTCAAAAAAAAAATAAAAAAAATTCTCATTGAATGCTTATTAATTATCAATATGATTATAATATACATATCTGAACATAATCGGACATCAGCGTCCATTTTAAGTACTATAATAGGTGGATGAGTATGAATTTGTACTATGCAGATTCATTTTGTATTTATATGATGAATGCTTATAAGCTTTAAATCAATAATTGATATGGTAAAAAATTATAACTAATATTATTATGCACGTAAATGTATGCGCGCGTATGAAATTTTTCCATTGAATCTATAGAAATATTAAATTGTATTCCAAGTATTTATTCAATTAAATGCAATTTAATAAAAAAAATATTTATGTACATATATATACATAAAATAAAAGAAAAAGTTGGATATGCCAACAACACGCGGTGTTCCCAAGCGGTCCCCCATCTAAGTACTAACCGCGCCCGACGCTGCTTAATTTCGGTGATCGGACGAGAACCGATGTATTCAGCGTGGTATGGTCGTTGGCAAAATTTGTTTGCCTAAATTGGTATAAGTATGGCTACTTTAATGTGTATACTCGCAGCTGTGAATTTGTCCTTTTTTTTTAAATGATATAAGTCGATTTAAGTAAATTTTGTTATATACTTTATAGTTTAGTGTATTCAGATACTCTTGCTACTAAAATCAGATTAAGTTTATTTTTTACAAAAATGAACTTATGCCATTTTTGAAAATAAGCCTGCTATTATAGACATATTTATATCGCTTGGCTTGTGTCGGGGTATATTCATTTGCATGAGTTTTCATTATGCATACATACGTATGCTACTTAGTTTAAACGAACATTCATACATACTACATATGCATGTACATCTTAATAACATATCTTTCTGTTATGTATTGTATTAGAGAAATTTTGAAATCTTTGTTAAAAAATATTGTGGTCCTGAAAAGGACCGTTTGTTTGAATGTATATTTATTTTGTGTTAATATATCCGTAAAAATGAATTTAACCGCCGAAACCATACAATGTACGACCCTGCCTCTTCAATGCATATACAACATCCATAGCCGTAACTGTTTTCCTTTTAGCATGTTCAGTATAAGTGACTGCATCACGGATAACATTTTCCAAAAATACTTTTAAAACACCACGAGTTTCTTCATATATTAAACCAGATATACGTTTTACGCCACCACGACGTGCTAAACGTCGAATAGCTGGCTTTGTGATACCTTGGATGTTATCACGTAAAACTTTGCGATGACGTTTGGCGCCACCTTTACCTAATCCTTTTCCACCTTTGCCACGACCAGTCATTTTTTCTATTTAGCACTTTTTTTAGCTTTCACAAGAACACTTCACTTGATCACTTCACTTCACAACTAATAGCTTGGTTACCGAACGTAGCTGCTATTTATACAAAAATCCACAACATTGAGTGAGCTACCATTATGTGGCATAAATATTTCTATCTCATTTTAACTCGCACAATATTGCAACCCTAAAAAAAATGGACAAATGAAACGTTTTTGTGTATTTTATTATATGTATTTCCACATTTATAAAAATTAGGTTTATTAAGTGAAGTGTTCAGTGATCAGTGTTTATTTTGAATTGTGAAAAATAAAAGTGAGAAATGGCTCGTACAAAGCAAACAGCCCGTAAATCGACTGGTGGTAAAGCGCCACGTAAACAATTGGCCACTAAAGCTGCTCGCAAAAGTGCGCCGGCAACTGGTGGAGTGAAGAAGCCACATCGTTATCGCCCAGGTACAGTCGCTTTGCGTGAAATTCGTCGTTATCAGAAGAGTACCGAACTGTTGATTCGTAAATTGCCATTCCAACGTTTAGTGCGTGAAATTGCTCAAGATTTTAAAACTGATTTACGTTTCCAGAGTTCAGCTGTTATGGCATTACAAGAAGCAAGTGAAGCATATTTAGTTGGTTTGTTCGAAGATACAAATTTGTGTGCCATTCATGCAAAACGTGTCACAATTATGCCAAAAGATATTCAATTGGCTAGACGTATACGTGGTGAACGTGCTTAATTCCATATTTTAATAAATATTATAAACGGTCCTTTTCAGGACCACAAATTTTTTTAAACAAAAAAGATCAAAAATAACTGAAGCAACTGTTAATTGTTAAAATAATAAAATGAAAATTCGTATTTTGATAGTAGCAACTGTAGTTTTACCCTTAATATGGTGTGTATACCTACTCACGAGTATATACACATTTATTTGCTAAACACATACATTAGTATGTATGCACGGTTGTGTGTTTGTACCTTTGGTACGTATGAATACACGCCACAACTTTTTGCGCCTTTGTCGAGATGCTCATACAAACATACATATGTACATATATACATACAATATGTAGTAGCTTGCATGCTGTACTTTTTTAATGTTGCTCAGTTTTTTTTCTTCTGGAAAATGATGTAAGTCAACTTTTTTATGAATATTTTCAAACACTATTTTATTAATTGAAGTAGTTGTTAACGCAGATTTCGTTAAAAAAATAAATTTTCCAAAAGTGTACTTATGACCTTTTAAATTTTTCTTTCAAAAAGTGTTTTAATAGGTTTTAAAATAGATAAATACATATATATGACAATATAATTAATCTCTTTGTATATATATTTTGTCGTCCTGAAAAGGACGGTTTTAAATTTGGCGTCTAAGAATATATGTAAATCGGCGATTACATCACTTATGCTTTCTTTTCGGTCTTCTTTGGCAAAAGTACAGCTTGAATATTTGGTAAAACACCACCTTGAGCTATGGTAACTCCAGACAATAGTTTATTCAATTCTTCATCGTTACGAATAGCCAATTGTAAATGACGTGGAATAATTCTAGTTTTTTTATTATCACGTGCAGCATTACCAGCCAATTCAAGAACTTCAGCTGCCAAATATTCCATAACAGCAGCTAAATATACTGGAGCACCGGCACCAACACGTTCAGCATAATTGCCTTTACGTAACAAACGATGAATACGACCGACAGGGAATTGAAGACCAGCACGGTTTGAACGTGACTTTGCCTTTCCCTTTACTTTACCACCTTTACCACGGCCAGACATTGTTGTTATATATTTCACTTAATACACTTTTTCACAAATACACACACTAGCTGAATAGCTTGGGCACTTTATTTCCTAAACGCAATTTGTGCTGCGCTTATATACTTTTTCGTTTGTACATTGAGCAACCCCAATCGCATGTTTTCAAATTAATGCCGGCAATATTTAGCGAATCGTTACGAACAGGTTGAATGGTTTGTCGGAAAAAATACACTTAAAGGTGCGCATTTTGACACTTAGAAAATTATTAAAAAGTGTGAGTGATAGTGAAGTGATTTTGTGAAAATTAAATATGCCTCCTAAAACTAGTGGTAAAGCAGCTAAGAAGGCCGGTAAGGCTCAGAAGAATATTACTAAAAACGACAAGAAGAAGAAGCGTAAGAGGAAGGAAAGTTATGCCATCTACATTTATAAAGTGTTGAAACAAGTACATCCTGATACTGGTATATCGTCGAAAGCAATGAGTATCATGAACAGTTTTGTTAATGACATTTTTGAACGTATTGCTGCTGAAGCATCACGTTTAGCTCATTACAATAAACGTTCAACAATTACTAGTCGCGAAATTCAAACTGCCGTACGCCTATTGTTGCCTGGTGAATTGGCTAAGCATGCCGTGAGTGAGGGTACTAAGGCTGTTACCAAATACACAAGCTCCAAGTAATTTGTGCGACTGAGGAAAATATGTATAAAAGTGAAAAATGTTAACAAAAAGGCCCTTTTCAGGGCCACAAAATATAAATTAACAAAGAGATATGAATTTTTCTAAGTCGATGAAAATTTTTAATTTTGTTTTGCAATTGAAACATCAATTTTAAAATTGGTCAGCATGGTAGGGCTGACTTACAGTGTCAGACACTAGAGCGGTTAATTATTATGGCGAAGCAACGCTGTAGTCAGACGTATTGCGTACATTTTTGACCTTTTTGTTTGTATATTTTGTAGCCCTGAAAAGGGCTTATTGATAATTCAACATTTAATGAATGTTGTGTCCTTGTAAATTATCACAAAAAACGCAGCATATTTATTTTTTAGCTGACGCCTTTTTTGCAGCTGGCTTTTTAGTCGCAGCCTTTTTTGGTTTGGTAGCAGTTGCTTTTGTTGCCTTTGACTTAGCGGTGGCAGATTTCGACTTGGTTGGCTTGGCTTTAACGGCGCCAGTCTTTTTTGCGTCTTTAGCCTTAGATTTCTCACTTTTCTTTTTTTCGGCGGTTTTCTTAGTGGCAACAGCTTTTTTCACTTTTTTCTCACCACTTGCCTTTTTGACACCACTCGACGATTTTTTCTTTAATGTTGCACTATCTTTTTTGGCTTTTGATTTATCAACCGATTTTGACTTACCATCACCTGATTTAGTGGCTGCAGCTGATAATTTAAATGAACCAGATGCCCCCTTTCCTTTGGTTTGAATCAATTTTCCACTAGTAACAGCCGATTTCAAATAGCGCTTAATAAATGGTGCCAATTTTTGGGCGTCACATTTATATGTTGCACTAATATATTTCTTAATTGCCAAAAGTGATGAGCCACCACGTTCCTTCAAATTCTTAATCGATGCATCTACCATTTGTTGAGTTGGTGGATGAGTGGGAGCAACCGATGGTTTTTTGGGTTTAGTTGCTTTTTTAGCAGCAACTTTCTTCTCAGCAACAGCAGCAGAAGCAGCTACTGGTGAGCTAACATTTGCAACAGCGATTGTGTCAGACATTTTCACTTAATTATTTTATTTAAACTTTTATTAACACTTGAAAATATTTATCAATTTAAGCACACAAAGCACAAACTCACTATTTATACTTTTTTACACAAGCGCATAGAATGCGATACTCTGTTTAAAATTTGAGAAGCGCAGCGAAAAGATGGATGACAAATGTTTTCATTTCAGTGCTACGTACCATTTACATTTGATAAACTTTTCATCTTAATAAATTAATTAAAATTCACATATTAAAGTTATTGCAAATATTCATGTAAAAATAGATAACTGAAATGTGTTAGTTTAATATACGAATTCATTTAAATTGATGAATTTCATATTTTCGGAGTGTCAGGCATTTTAATCAAAAGTTTGCACTGATAAAATCGAATTTTTTCTCAATTAAGTGAATTTTCTTAAAATATATTTGTACTAATCAAAATTTTAATTCGGATATATAAAATATGTTAAATTAGAAATCAAAAAACTTATCTTCGTTGAGTTTTAACAACATTATTTTATTTTAAAAATTTTTTTAAATATTTCTATTGCAACACTAGAGTAACCCTATATGGCTTCACTTAAAGGCATCTAAAGTTTGGAATTTTAGTCTGAATTGATTATTGATATTGGACGTCTACAACTTATATGTATAATTAAATGAAATTTCATGACATTCAAAAAAAAAATAAAAAAAATTCTCATTGAATGCTTATTAATTATCAATATGATTATAATATACATATCTGAACATAATCGGACATCAGCGTCCATTTTAAGTACTATAATAGGTGGATGAGTATGAATTTGTACTATGCAGATTCATTTTGTATTTATATGATGAATGCTTATAAGCTTTAAATCAATAATTGATATGGTAAAAAATTATAACTAATATTATTATGCACGTAAATGTATGCGCGCGTATGAAATTTTTCCATTGAATCTATAGAAATATTAAATTGTATTCCAAGTATTTATTCAATTAAATGCAATTTAATAAAAAAAATATTTATGTACATATATATACATAAAATAAAAGAAAAAGTTGGATATGCCAACAACACGCGGTGTTCCCAAGCGGTCCCCCATCTAAGTACTAACCGCGCCCGACGCTGCTTAATTTCGGTGATCGGACGAGAACCGATGTATTCAGCGTGGTATGGTCGTTGGCAAAATTTGTTTGCCTAAATTGGTATAAGTATGGCTACTTTAATGTGTATACTCGCAGCTGTGAATTTGTCCTTTTTTTTTAAATGATATAAGTCGATTTAAGTAAATTTTGTTATATACTTTATAGTTTAGTGTATTCAGATACTCTTGCTACTAAAATCAGATTAAGTTTATTTTTTACAAAAATGAACTTATGCCATTTTTGAAAATAAGCCTGCTATTATAGACATATTTATATCGCTTGGCTTGTGTCGGGGTATATTCATTTGCATGAGTTTTCATTATGCATACATACGTATGCTACTTAGTTTAAACGAACATTCATACATACTACATATGCATGTACATCTTAATAACATATCTTTCTGTTATGTATTGTATTAGAGAAATTTTGAAATCTTTGTTAAAAAATATTGTGGTCCTGAAAAGGACCGTTTGTTTGAATGTATATTTATTTTGTGTTAATATATCCGTAAAAATGAATTTAACCGCCGAAACCATACAATGTACGACCCTGCCTCTTCAATGCATATACAACATCCATAGCAAGGATAACATTTTCCAAAAATACTTTTAAAACACCACGAGTTTCTTCATATATTAAACCAGATATACGTTTTACGCCACCACGACGTGCTAAACGTCGAATAGCTGGCTTTGTGATACCTTGGATGTTATCACGTAAAACTTTGCGATGACGTTTGGCGCCACCTTTACCTAATCCTTTTCCACCTTTGCCACGACCAGTCATTTTTTCTATTTAGCACTTTTTTTAGCTTTCACAAGAACACTTCACTTGATCACTTCACTTCACAACTAATAGCTTGGTTACCGAACGTAGCTGCTATTTATACAAAAATCCACAACATTGAGTGAGCTACCATTATGTGGCATAAATATTTCTATCTCATTTTAACTCGCACAATATTGCAACCCTAAAAAAAATGGACAAATGAAACGTTTTTGTGTATTTTATTATATGTATTTCCACATTTATAAAAATTAGGTTTATTAAGTGAAGTGTTCAGTGATCAGTGTTTATTTTGAATTGTGAAAAATAAAAGTGAGAAATGGCTCGTACAAAGCAAACAGCCCGTAAATCGACTGGTGGTAAAGCGCCACGTAAACAATTGGCCACTAAAGCTGCTCGCAAAAGTGCGCCGGCAACTGGTGGAGTGAAGAAGCCACATCGTTATCGCCCAGGTACAGTCGCTTTGCGTGAAATTCGTCGTTATCAGAAGAGTACCGAACTGTTGATTCGTAAATTGCCATTCCAACGTTTAGTGCGTGAAATTGCTCAAGATTTTAAAACTGATTTACGTTTCCAGAGTTCAGCTGTTATGGCATTACAAGAAGCAAGTGAAGCATATTTAGTTGGTTTGTTCGAAGATACAAATTTGTGTGCCATTCATGCAAAACGTGTCACAATTATGCCAAAAGATATTCAATTGGCTAGACGTATACGTGGTGAACGTGCTTAATTCCATATTTTAATAAATATTATAAACGGTCCTTTTCAGGACCACAAATTTTTTTAAACAAAAAAGATCAAAAATAACTGAAGCAACTGTTAATTGTTAAAATAATAAAATGAAAATTCGTATTTTGATAGTAGCAACTGTAGTTTTACCCTTAATATGGTGTGTATACCTACTCACGAGTATATACACATTTATTTGCTAAACACATACATTAGTATGTATGCACGGTTGTGTGTTTGTACCTTTGGTACGTATGAATACACGCCACAACTTTTTGCGCCTTTGTCGAGATGCTCATACAAACATACATATGTACATATATACATACAATATGTAGTAGCTTGCATGCTGTACTTTTTTAATGTTGCTCAGTTTTTTTTCTTCTGGAAAATGATGTAAGTCAACTTTTTTATGAATATTTTCAAACACTATTTTATTAATTGAAGTAGTTGTTAACGCAGATTTCGTTAAAAAAATAAATTTTCCAAAAGTGTACTTATGACCTTTTAAATTTTTCTTTCAAAAAGTGTTTTAATAGGTTTTAAAATAGATAAATACATATATATGACAATATAATTAATCTCTTTGTATATATATTTTGTCGTCCTGAAAAGGACGGTTTTAAATTTGGCGTCTAAGAATATATGTAAATCGGCGATTACATCACTTATGCTTTCTTTTCGGTCTTCTTTGGCAAAAGTACAGCTTGAATATTTGGTAAAACACCACCTTGAGCTATGGTAACTCCAGACAATAGTTTATTCAATTCTTCATCGTTACGAATAGCCAATTGTAAATGACGTGGAATAATTCTAGTTTTTTTATTATCACGTGCAGCATTACCAGCCAATTCAAGAACTTCAGCTGCCAAATATTCCATAACAGCAGCTAAATATACTGGAGCACCGGCACCAACACGTTCAGCATAATTGCCTTTACGTAACAAACGATGAATACGACCGACAGGGAATTGAAGACCAGCACGGTTTGAACGTGACTTTGCCTTTCCCTTTACTTTACCACCTTTACCACGGCCAGACATTGTTGTTGTATATTTCACTTAATACACTTTTTCACAAATACACACACTAGCTGAATAGCTTGGGCACTTTATTTCCTAAACGCAATTTGTGCTGCGCTTATATACTTTTTCGTTTGTACATTGAGCAACCCCAATCGCATGTTTTCAAATTAATGCCGGCAATATTTAGCGAATCGTTACGAACAGGTTGAATGGTTTGTCGGAAAAAATACACTTAAAGGTGCGCATTTTGACACTTAGAAAATTATTAAAAAGTGTGAGTGATAGTGAAGTGATTTTGTGAAAATTAAATATGCCTCCTAAAACTAGTGGTAAAGCAGCTAAGAAGGCCGGTAAGGCTCAGAAGAATATTACTAAAAACGACAAGAAGAAGAAGCGTAAGAGGAAGGAAAGTTATGCCATCTACATTTATAAAGTGTTGAAACAAGTACATCCTGATACTGGTATATCGTCGAAAGCAATGAGTATCATGAACAGTTTTGTTAATGACATTTTTGAACGTATTGCTGCTGAAGCATCACGTTTAGCTCATTACAATAAACGTTCAACAATTACTAGTCGCGAAATTCAAACTGCCGTACGCCTATTGTTGCCTGGTGAATTGGCTAAGCATGCCGTGAGTGAGGGTACTAAGGCTGTTACCAAATACACAAGCTCCAAGTAATTTGTGCGACTGAGGAAAATATGTATAAAAGTGAAAAATGTTAACAAAAAGGCCCTTTTCAGGGCCACAAAATATAAATTAACAAAGAGATATGAATTTTTCTAAGTCGATGAAAATTTTTAATTTTGTTTTGCAATTGAAACATCAATTTTAAAATTGGTCAGCATGGTAGGGCTGACTTACAGTGTCAGACACTAGAGCGGTTAATTATTATGGCGAAGCAACGCTGTAGTCAGACGTATTGCGTACATTTTTGACCTTTTTGTTTGTATATTTTGTAGCCCTGAAAAGGGCTTATTGATAATTCAACATTTAATGAATGTTGTGTCCTTGTAAATTATCACAAAAAACGCAGCATATTTATTTTTTAGCTGACGCCTTTTTTGCAGCTGGCTTTTTAGTCGCAGCCTTTTTTGGTTTGGTAGCAGTTGCTTTTGCTTTTGTTGCCTTTGACTTAGCGGTGGCAGATTTCGACTTGGTTGGCTTGGCTTTAACGGCGCCAGTCTTTTTTGCGTCTTTAGCCTTAGATTTCTCACTTTTCTTTTTTTCGGCGGTTTTCTTAGTGGCAACAGCTTTTTTCACTTTTTTCTCACCACTTGCCTTTTTGACACCACTCGACGATTTTTTCTTTAATGTTGCACTATCTTTTTTGGCTTTTGATTTATCAACCGATTTTGACTTACCATCACCTGATTTAGTGGCTGCAGCTGATAATTTAAATGAACCAGATGCCCCCTTTCCTTTGGTTTGAATCAATTTTCCACTAGTAACAGCCGATTTCAAATAGCGCTTAATAAATGGTGCCAATTTTTGGGCGTCACATTTATATGTTGCACTAATATATTTCTTAATTGCCAAAAGTGATGAGCCACCACGTTCCTTCAAATTCTTAATCGATGCATCTACCATTTGTTGAGTTGGTGGATGAGTGGGAGCAACCGATGGTTTTTTGGGTTTAGTTGCTTTTTTAGCAGCAACTTTCTTCTCAGCAACAGCAGCAGAAGCAGCTACTGGTGAGCTAACATTTGCAACAGCGATTGTGTCAGACATTTTCACTTAATTATTTTATTTAAACTTTTATTAACACTTGAAAATATTTATCAATTTAAGCACACAAAGCACAAACTCACTATTTATACTTTTTTACACAAGCGCATAGAATGCGATACTCTGTTTAAAATTTGAGAAGCGCAGCGAAAAGATGGATGACAAATGTTTTCATTTCAGTGCTACGTACCATTTACATTTGATAAACTTTTCATCTTAATAAATTAATTAAAATTCACATATTAAAGTTATTGCAAATATTCATGTAAAAATAGATAACTGAAATGTGTTAGTTTAATATACGAATTCATTTAAATTGATGAATTTCATATTTTCGGAGTGTCAGGCATTTTAATCAAAAGTTTGCACTGATAAAATCGAATTTTTTCTCAATTAAGTGAATTTTCTTAAAATATATTTGTACTAATCAAAATTTTAATTCGGATATATAAAATATGTTAAATTAGAAATCAAAAAACTTATCTTCGTTGAGTTTTAACAACATTATTTTATTTTAAAAATTTTTTTAAATATTTCTATTGCAACACTAGAGTAACCCTATATGGCTTCACTTAAAGGCATCTAAAGTTTGGAATTTTAGTCTGAATTGATTATTGATATTGGACGTCTACAACTTATATGTATAATTAAATGAAATTTCATGACATTCAAAAAAAAAATAAAAAAAATTCTCATTGAATGCTTATTAATTATCAATATGATTATAATATACATATCTGAACATAATCGGACATCAGCGTCCATTTTAAGTACTATAATAGGTGGATGAGTATGAATTTGTAATATGCAGATTCATTTTGTATTTATATGATGAATGCTTATAAGCTTTAAATCAATAATTGATATGGTAAAAAATTATAACTAATATTATTATGCACGTAAATGTATGCGCGCGTATGAAATTTTTCCATTGAATCGATAGAAATATTAAATTGTATTCCAAGTATTTATTCAATTAAATGCAATTTAATAAAAAAAATATTTATGTACATATATATACATAAAATAAAAGAAAAAGTTGGATATGCCAACAACACGCGGTGTTCCCAAGCGGTCCCCCATCTAAGTACTAACCGCGCCCGACGCTGCTTAATTTCGGTGATCGGACGAGAACCGATGTATTCAGCGTGGTATGGTCGTTGGCAAAATTTGTTTGCCTAAATTGGTATAAGTATGGCTACTTTAATGTGTATACTCGCAGCTGTGAATTTGTCCTTTTTTTTTAAATGATATAAGTCGATTTAAGTAAATTTTGTTATATACTTTATAGTTTAGTGTATTCAGATACTCTTGCTACTAAAATCAGATTAAGTTTATTTTTTACAAAAATGAACTTATGCCATTTTTGAAAATAAGCCTGCTATTATAGACATATTTATATCGCTTGGCTTGTGTCGGGGTATATTCATTTGCATGAGTTTTCATTATGCATACATACGTATGCTACTTAGTTTAAACGAACATTCATACATACTACATATGCATGTACATCTTAATAACATATCTTTCTGTTATGTATTGTATTAGAGAAATTTTGAAATCTTTGTTAAAAAATATTGTGGTCCTGAAAAGGACCGTTTGTTTGAATGTATATTTATTTTGTGTTAATATATCCGTAAAAATGAATTTAACCGCCGAAACCATACAATGTACGACCCTGCCTCTTCAATGCATATACAACATCCATAGCCGTAACTGTTTTCCTTTTAGCATGTTCAGTATAAGTGACTGCATCACGGATAACATTTTCCAAAAATACTTTTAAAACACCACGAGTTTCTTCATATATTAAACCAGATATACGTTTTACGCCACCACGACGTGCTAAACGTCGAATAGCTGGCTTTGTGATACCTTGGATGTTATCACGTAAAACTTTGCGATGACGTTTGGCGCCACCTTTACCTAATCCTTTTCCACCTTTGCCACGACCAGTCATTTTTTCTATTTAGCACTTTTTTTAGCTTTCACAAGAACACTTCACTTGATCACTTCACTTCACAACTAATAGCTTGGTTACCGAACGTAGCTGCTATTTATACAAAAATCCACAACATTGAGTGAGCTACCATTATGTGGCATAAATATTTCTATCTCATTTTAACTCGCACAATATTGCAACCCTAAAAAAAATGTACAAATGAAACGTTTTTGTGTATTTTATTATATGTATTTCCACATTTATAAAAATTAGGTTTATTAAGTGAAGTGTTCAGTGATCAGTGTTTATTTTGAATTGTAAAAAATAAAAGTGAGAAATGGCTCGTACAAAGCAAACAGCCCGTAAATCGACTGGTGGTAAAGCGCCACGTAAACAATTGGCCACTAAAGCTGCTCGCAAAAGTGCGCCGGCAACTGGTGGAGTGAAGAAGCCACATCGTTATCGCCCAGGTACAGTCGCTTTGCGTGAAATTCGTCGTTATCAGAAGAGTACCGAACTGTTGATTCGTAAATTGCCATTCCAACGTTTAGTGCGTGAAATTGCTCAAGATTTTAAAACTGATTTACGTTTCCAGAGTTCAGCTGTTATGGCATTACAAGAAGCAAGTGAAGCATATTTAGTTGGTTTGTTCGAAGATACAAATTTGTGTGCCATTCATGCAAAACGTGTCACAATTATGCCAAAAGATATTCAATTGGCTAGACGTATACGTGGTGAACGTGCTTAATTCCATATTTTAATAAATATTAGAAACGGTCCTTTTCAGGACCACAAATTTTTTTAAACAAAAAAGATCAAAAATAACTGAAGCAACTGTTAATTGTTAAAATAATAAAATGAAAATTCGTATTTTGATAGTAGCAACTGTAGTTTTACCCTTAATATGGTGTGTATACCTACTCACGAGTATATACACATTTATTTGCTAAACACATACATTAGTATGTATGCACGGTTGTGTGTTTGTACCTTTGGTACGTATGAATACACGCCACAACTTTTTGCGCCTTTGTCGAGATGCTCATACAAACATACATATGTACATATATACATACAATATGTAGTAGCTTGCATGCTGTACTTTTTTAATGTTGCTCAGTTTTTTTTCTTCTGGAAAATGATGTAAGTCAACTTTTTTATGAATATTTTCAAACACTATTTTATTAATTGAAGTAGTTGTTAACGCAGATTTCGTTAAAAAAATAAATTTTCCAAAAGTGTACTTATGACCTTTTAAATTTTTCTTTCAAAAAGTGTTTTAATAGGTTTTAAAATAGATAAATACATATATATGACAATATAATTAATCTCTTTGTATATATATTTTGTCGTCCTGAAAAGGACGGTTTTAAATTTGGCGTCTAAGAATATATGTAAATCGGCGATTACATCACTTATGCTTTCTTTTCGGTCTTCTTTGGCAAAAGTACAGCTTGAATATTTGGTAAAACACCACCTTGAGCTATGGTAACTCCAGACAATAGTTTATTCAATTCTTCATCGTTACGAATAGCCAATTGTAAATGACGTGGAATAATTCTAGTTTTTTTATTATCACGTGCAGCATTACCAGCCAATTCAAGAACTTCAGCTGCCAAATATTCCATAACAGCAGCTAAATATACTGGAGCACCGGCACCAACACGTTCAGCATAATTGCCTTTACGTAACAAACGATGAATACGACCGACAGGGAATTGAAGACCAGCACGGTTTGAACGTGACTTTGCCTTTCCCTTTACTTTACCACCTTTACCACGGCCAGACATTGTTGTTATATATTTCACTTAATACACTTTTCCACAAATACACACACTAGCTGAATAGCTTGGGCACTTTATTTCCTAAACGCAATTTGTGCTGCGCTTATATACTTTTTCGTTTGTACATTGAGCAACCCCAATCGCATGTTTTCAAATTAATGATGGCAATATTTAGCGAATCGTTACGAACAGGTTGAATGGTTTGTCGGAAAAAATACACTTAAAGGTGCGCATTTTGACACTTAGAAAATTATTAAAAAGCGTGAGTGATAGTGAAGTGATTTTGTGAAAATTAAATATGCCTCCTAAAACTAGTGGTAAAGCAGCTAAGAAGGCCGGTAAGGCTCAGAAGAATATTACTAAAAACGACAAGAAGAAGAAGCGTAAGAGGAAGGAAAGTTATGCCATCTACATTTATAAAGTGTTGAAACAAGTACATCCTGATACTGGTATATCGTCGAAAGCAATGAGTATCATGAACAGTTTTGTTAATGACATTTTTGAACGTATTGCTGCTGAAGCATCACGTTTAGCTCATTACAATAAACGTTCAACAATTACTAGTCGCGAAATTCAAACTGCCGTACGCCTATTGTTGCCTGGTGAATTGGCTAAGCATGCCGTGAGTGAGGGTACTAAGGCTGTTACCAAATACACAAGCTCCAAGTAATTTGTGCGACTGAGGAAAATATGTATAAAAGTGAAAAATGTTAACAAAAAGGCCCTTTTCAGGGCCACAAAATATAAATTAACAAAGAGATATGAATTTTTCTAAGTCGATGAAAATTTTTAATTTTGTTTTGCAATTGAAACATCAATTTTAAAATTGGTCAGCATGGTAGGGCTGACTTACAGTGTCAGACACTAGAGCGGTTAATTATTATGGCGAAGCAACGCTGTAGTCAGACGTATTGCGTACATTTTTGACCTTTTTGTTTGTATATTTTGTAGCCCTGAAAAGGGCTTATTGATAATTCAACATTTAATGAATGTTGTGTCCTTGTAAATTATCACAAAAAACGCAGCATATTTATTTTTTAGCTGACGCCTTTTTTGCAGCTGGCTTTTTAGTCGCAGCCTTTTTTGGTTTGGTAGCAGTTGCTTTTGCTTTTGTTGCCTTTGACTTAGCGGTGGCAGATTTCGACTTGGTTGGCTTGGCTTTAACGGCGCCAGTCTTTTTTGCGTCTTTAGCCTTAGATTTCTCACTTTTCTTTTTTTCGGCGGTTTTCTTAGTGGCAACAGCTTTTTTCACTTTTTTCTCACCACTTGCCTTTTTGACACCACTCGACGATTTTTTCTTTAATGTTGCACTATCTTTTTTGGCTTTTGATTTATCAACCGATTTTGACTTACCATCACCTGATTTAGTGGCTGCAGCTGATAATTTAAATGAACCAGATGCCCCCTTTCCTTTGGTTTGAATCAATTTTCCACTAGTAACAGCCGATTTCAAATAGCGCTTAATAAATGGTGCCAATTTTTGGGCGTCACATTTATATGTTGCACTAATATATTTCTTAATTGCCAAAAGTGATGAGCCACCACGTTCCTTCAAATTCTTAATCGATGCATCTACCATTTGTTGAGTTGGTGGATGAGTGGGAGCAACCGATGGTTTTTTGGGTTTAGTTGCTTTTTTAGCAGCAACTTTCTTCTCAGCAACAGCAGCAGAAGCAGCTACTGGTGAGCTAACATTTGCAACAGCGATTGTGTCAGACATTTTCACTTAATTATTTTATTTAAACTTTTATTAACACTTGAAAATATTTATCAATTTAAGCACACAAAGCACAAACTCACTATTTATACTTTTTTACACAAGCGCATAGAATGCGATACTCTGTTTAAAATTTGAGAAGCGCAGCGAAAAGATGGATGACAAATGTTTTCATTTCAGTGCTACGTACCATTTACATTTGATAAACTTTTCATCTTAATAAATTAATTAAAATTCACATATTAAAGTTATTGCAAATATTCATGTAAAAATAGATAACTGAAATGTGTTAGTTTAATATACGAATTCATTTAAATTGATGAATTTCATATTTTCGGAGTGTCAGGCATTTTAATCAAAAGTTTGCACTGATAAAATCGAATTTTTTCTCAATTAAGTGAATTTTCTTAAAATATATTTGTACTAATCAAAATTTTAATTCGGATATATAAAATATGTTAAATTAGAAATCAAAAAACTTATCTTCGTTGAGTTTTAACAACATTATTTTATTTAAAAAATTTTTTTAAATATTTCTATTGCAACACTAGAGTAACCCTATATGGCTTCACTTAAAGGCATCTAAAGTTTGGAATTTTAGTCTGAATTGATTATTGATATTGGACGTCTACAACTTATATGTATAATTAAATGAAATTTCATGACATTCAAAAAAAAAATAAAAAAAAATTCTCATTGAATGCTTATTAATTATCAATATGATTATAATATACATATCTGAACATAATCGGACATCAGCGTCCATTTTAAGTACTATAATAGGTGGATGAGTATGAATTTGTACTATGCAGATTCATTTTGTATTTATATGATGAATGCTTATAAGCTTTAAATCAATAATTGATATGGTAAAAAATTATAACTAATATTATTATGCACGTAAATGTATGCGCGCGTATGAAATTTTTCCATTGAATCTATAGAAATATTAAATTGTATTCCAAGTATTTATTCAATTAAATGCAATTTAATAAAAAAAATATTTATGTACATATATATACATAAAATAAAAGAAAAAGTTGGATATGCCAACAACACGCGGTGTTCCCAAGCGGTCCCCCATCTAAGTACTAACCGCGCCCGACGCTGCTTAATTTCGGTGATCGGACGAGAACCGATGTATTCAGCGTGGTATGGTCGTTGGCAAAATTTGTTTGCCTAAATTGGTATAAGTATGGCTACTTTAATGTGTATACTCGCAGCTGTGAATTTGTCCTTTTTTTTTAAATGATATAAGTCGATTTAAGTAAATTTTGTTATATACTTTATAGTTTAGTGTATTCAGATACTCTTGCTACTAAAATCAGATTAAGTTTATTTTTTACAAAAATGAACTTATGCCATTTTTGAAAATAAGCCTGCTATTATAGACATATTTATATCGCTTGGCTTGTGTCGGGGTATATTCATTTGCATGAGTTTTCATTATGCATACATACGTATGCTACTTAGTTTAAACGAACATTCATACATACTACATATGCATGTACATCTTAATAACATATCTTTCTGTTATGTATTGTATTAGAGAAATTTTGAAATCTTTGTTAAAAAATATTGTGGTCCTGAAAAGGACCGTTTGTTTGAATGTATATTTATTTTGTGTTAATATATCCGTAAAAATGAATTTAACCGCCGAAACCATACAATGTACGACCCTGCCTCTTCAATGCATATACAACATCCATAGCCGTAACTGTTTTCCTTTTAGCATGTTCAGTATAAGTGACTGCATCACGGATAACATTTTCCAAAAATACTTTTAAAACACCACGAGTTTCTTCATATATTAAACCAGATATACGTTTTACGCCACCACGACGTGCTAAACGTCGAATAGCTGGCTTTGTGATACCTTGGATGTTATCACGTAAAACTTTGCGATGACGTTTGGCGCCACCTTTACCTAATCCTTTTCCACCTTTGCCACGACCAGTCATTTTTTCTATTTAGCACTTTTTTTAGCTTTCACAAGAACACTTCACTTGATCACTTCACTTCACAACTAATAGCTTGGTTACCGAACGTAGCTGCTATTTATACAAAAATCCACAACATTGAGTGAGCTACCATTATGTGGCATAAATATTTCTATCTCATTTTAACTCGCACAATATTGCAACCCTAAAAAAAATGTACAAATGAAACGTTTTTGTGTATTTTATTATATGTATTTCCACATTTATAAAAATTAGGTTTATTAAGTGAAGTGTTCAGTGATCAGTGTTTATTTTGAATTGTAAAAAATAAAAGTGAGAAATGGCTCGTACAAAGCAAACAGCCCGTAAATCGACTGGTGGTAAAGCGCCACGTAAACAATTGGCCACTAAAGCTGCTCGCAAAAGTGCGCCGGCAACTGGTGGAGTGAAGAAGCCACATCGTTATCGCCCAGGTACAGTCGCTTTGCGTGAAATTCGTCGTTATCAGAAGAGTACCGAACTGTTGATTCGTAAATTGCCATTCCAACGTTTAGTGCGTGAAATTGCTCAAGATTTTAAAACTGATTTACGTTTCCAGAGTTCAGCTGTTATGGCATTACAAGAAGCAAGTGAAGCATATTTAGTTGGTTTGTTCGAAGATACAAATTTGTGTGCCATTCATGCAAAACGTGTCACAATTATGCCAAAAGATATTCAATTGGCTAGACGTATACGTGGTGAACGTGCTTAATTCCATATTTTAATAAATATTATAAACGGTCCTTTTCAGGACCACAAATTTTTTTAAACAAAAAAGATCAAAAATAACTGAAGCAACTGTTAATTGTTAAAATAATAAAATGAAAATTCGTATTTTGATAGTAGCAACTGTAGTTTTACCCTTAATATGGTGTGTATACCTACTCACGAGTATATACACATTTATTTGCTAAACACATACATTAGTATGTATGCACGGTTGTGTGTTTGTACCTTTGGTACGTATGAATACACGCCACAACTTTTTGCGCCTTTGTCGAGATGCTCATACAAACATACATATGTACATATATACATACAATATGTAGTAGCTTGCATGCTGTACTTTTTTAATGTTGCTCAGTTTTTTTTCTTCTGGAAAATGATGTAAGTCAACTTTTTTATGAATATTTTCAAACACTATTTTATTAATTGAAGTAGTTGTTAACGCAGATTTCGTTAAAAAAATAAATTTTCCAAAAGTGTACTTATGACCTTTTAAATTTTTCTTTCAAAAAGTGTTTTAATAGGTTTTAAAATAGATAAATACATATATATGACAATATAATTAATCTCTTTGTATATATATTTTGTCGTCCTGAAAAGGACGGTTTTAAATTTGGCGTCTAAGAATATATGTAAATCGGCGATTACATCACTTATGCTTTCTTTTCGGTCTTCTTTGGCAAAAGTACAGCTTGAATATTTGGTAAAACACCACCTTGAGCTATGGTAACTCCAGACAATAGTTTATTCAATTCTTCATCGTTACGAATAGCCAATTGTAAATGACGTGGAATAATTCTAGTTTTTTTATTATCACGTGCAGCATTACCAGCCAATTCAAGAACTTCAGCTGCCAAATATTCCATAACAGCAGCTAAATATACTGGAGCACCGGCACCAACACGTTCAGCATAATTGCCTTTACGTAACAAACGATGAATACGACCGACAGGGAATTGAAGACCAGCACGGTTTGAACGTGACTTTGCCTTTCCCTTTACTTTACCACCTTTACCACGGCCAGACATTGTTGTTATATATTTCACTTAATACACTTTTTCACAAATACACACACTAGCTGAATAGCTTGGGCACTTTATTTCCTAAACGCAATTTGTGCTGCGCTTATATACTTTTTCGTTTGTACATTGAGCAACCCCAATCGCATGTTTTCAAATTAATGCCGGCAATATTTAGCGAATCGTTACGAACAGGTTGAATGGTTTGTCGGAAAAAAAGTGTTGAAACAAGTACATCCTGATACTGGTATATCGTCGAAAGCAATGAGTATCATGAACAGTTTTGTTAATGACATTTTTGAACGTATTGCTGCTGAAGCATCACGTTTAGCTCATTACAATAAACGTTCAACAATTACTAGTCGCGAAATTCAAACTGCCGTACGCCTATTGTTGCCTGGTGAATTGGCTAAGCATGCCGTGAGTGAGGGTACTAAGGCTGTTACCAAATACACAAGCTCCAAGTAATTTGTGCGACTGAGGAAAATATGTATAAAAGTGAAAAATGTTAACAAAAAGGCCCTTTTCAGGGCCACAAAATATAAATTAACAAAGAGATATGAATTTTTCTAAGTCGATGAAAATTTTTAATTTTGTTTTGCAATTGAATCATCAATTTTAAAATTGGTCAGCATGGTAGGGTTGACTTACAGTGTCAGACACTAGAGCGGTTAATTATTATGGCGAAGCAACGCTGTAGTCAGACGTATTGCGTACATTTTTGACCTTTTTGTTTGTATATTTTGTAGCCCTGAAAAGGGCTTATTGATAATTCAACATTTAATGAATGTTGTGTCCTTGTAAATTATCACAAAAAACGCAGCATATTTATTTTTTAGCTGACGCCTTTTTTGCAGCTGGCTTTTTAGTCGCAGCCTTTTTTGGTTTGGTAGCAGTTGCTTTTGCTTTTGTTGCCTTTGACTTAGCGGTGGCAGATTTCGACTTGGTTGGCTTGGCTTTAACGGCGCCAGTCTTTTTTGCGTCTTTAGCCTTAGATTTCTCACTTTTCTTTTTTTCGGCGGTTTTCTTAGTGGCAACAGCTTTTTTCACTTTTTTCTCACCACTTGCCTTTTTGACACCACTCGACGATTTTTTCTTTAATGTTGCACTATCTTTTTTGGCTTTTGATTTATCAACCGATTTTGACTTACCATCACCTGATTTAGTGGCTGCAGCTGATAATTTAAATGAACCAGATGCCCCCTTTCCTTTGGTTTGAATCAATTTTCCACTAGTAACAGCCGATTTCAAATAGCGCTTAATAAATGGTGCCAATTTTTGGGCGTCACATTTATATGTTGCACTAATATATTTCTTAATTGCCAAAAGTGATGAGCCACCACGTTCCTTCAAATTCTTAATCGATGCATCTACCATTTGTTGAGTTGGTGGATGAGTGGGAGCAACCGATGGTTTTTTGGGTTTAGTTGCTTTTTTAGCAGCAACTTTCTTCTCAGCAACAGCAGCAGAAGCAGCTACTGGTGAGCTAACATTTGCAACAGCGATTGTGTCAGACATTTTCACTTAATTATTTTATTTAAACTTTTATTAACACTTGAAAATATTTATCAATTTAAGCACACAAAGCACAAACTCACTATTTATACTTTTTTACACAAGCGCATAGAATGCGATACTCTGTTTAAAATTTGAGAAGCGCAGCGAAAAGATGGATGACAAATGTTTTCATTTCAGTGCTACGTACCATTTACATTTGATAAACTTTTCATCTTAATAAATTAATTAAAATTCACATATTAAAGTTATTGCAAATATTCATGTAAAAATAGATAACTGAAATGTGTTAGTTTAATATACGAATTCATTTAAATTGATGAATTTCATATTTTCGGAGTGTCAGGCATTTTAATCAAAAGTTTGCACTGATAAAATCGAATTTTTTCTCAATTAAGTGAATTTTCTTAAAATATATTTGTACTAATCAAAATTTTAATTCGGATATATAAAATATGTTAAATTAGAAATCAAAAAACTTATCTTCGTTGAGTTTTAACAACATTATTTTATTTTAAAAATTTTTTTAAATATTTCTATTGCAACACTAGAGTAACCCTATATGGCTTCACTTAAAGGCATCTAAAGTTTGGAATTTTAGTCTGAATTGATTATTGATATTGGACGTCTACAACTTATATGTATAATTAAATGAAATTTCATGACATTCAAAAAAAAAATAAAAAAAAATTCTCATTGAATGCTTATTAATTATCAATATGATTATAATATACATATCTGAACATAATCGGACATCAGCGTCCATTTTAAGTACTATAATAGGTGGATGAGTATGAATTTGTACTATGCAGATTCATTTTGTATTTATATGATGAATGCTTATAAGCTTTAAATCAATAATTGATATGGTAAAAAATTATAACTAATATTATTATGCACGTAAATGTATGCGCGCGTATGAAATTTTTCCATTGAATCTATAGAAATATTAAATTGTATTCCAAGTATTTATTCAATTAAATGCAATTTAATAAAAAAAATATTTATGTACATATATATACATAAAATAAAAGAAAAAGTTGGATATGCCAACAACACGCGGTGTTCCCAAGCGGTCCCCCATCTAAGTACTAACCGCGCCCGACGCTGCTTAATTTCGGTGATCGGACGAGAACCGATGTATTCAGCGTGGTATGGTCGTTGGCAAAATTTGTTTGCCTAAATTGGTATAAGTATGGCTACTTTAATGTGTATACTCGCAGCTGTGAATTTGTCCTTTTTTTTTAAATGATATAAGTCGATTTAAGTAAATTTTGTTATATACTTTATAGTTTAGTGTATTCAGATACTCTTGCTACTAAAATCAGATTAAGTTTATTTTTTACAAAAATGAACTTATGCCATTTTTGAAAATAAGCCTGCTATTATAGACATATTTATATCGCTTGGCTTGTGTCGGGGTATATTCATTTGCATGAGTTTTCATTATGCATACATACGTATGCTACTTAGTTTAAACGAACATTCATACATACTACATATGCATGTACATCTTAATAACATATCTTTCTGTTATGTATTGTATTAGAGAAATTTTGAAATCTTTGTTAAAAAATATTGTGGTCCTGAAAAGGACCGTTTGTTTGAATGTATATTTATTTTGTGTTAATATATCCGTAAAAATGAATTTAACCGCCGAAACCATACAATGTACGACCCTGCCTCTTCAATGCATATACAACATCCATAGCCGTAACTGTTTTCCTTTTAGCATGTTCAGTATAAGTGACTGCATCACGGATAACATTTTCCAAAAATACTTTTAAAACACCACGAGTTTCTTCATATATTAAACCAGATATACGTTTTACGCCACCACGACGTGCTAAACGTCGAATAGCTGGCTTTGTGATACCTTGGATGTTATCACGTAAAACTTTGCGATGACGTTTGGCGCCACCTTTACCTAATCCTTTTCCACCTTTGCCACGACCAGTCATTTTTTCTATTTAGCACTTTTTTTAGCTTTCACAAGAACACTTCACTTGATCACTTCACTTCACAACTAATAGCTTGGTTACCGAACGTAGCTGCTATTTATACAAAAATCCACAACATTGAGTGAGCTACCATTATGTGGCATAAATATTTCTATCTCATTTTAACTCGCACAATATTGCAACCCTAAAAAAAATGTACAAATGAAACGTTTTTGTGTATTTTATTATATGTATTTCCACATTTATAAAAATTAGGTTTATTAAGTGAAGTGTTCAGTGATCAGTGTTTATTTTGAATTGTAAAAAATAAAAGTGAGAAATGGCTCGTACAAAGCAAACAGCCCGTAAATCGACTGGTGGTAAAGCGCCACGTAAACAATTGGCCACTAAAGCTGCTCGCAAAAGTGCGCCGGCAACTGGTGGAGTGAAGAAGCCACATCGTTATCGCCCAGGTACAGTCGCTTTGCGTGAAATTCGTCGTTATCAGAAGAGTACCGAACTGTTGATTCGTAAATTGCCATTCCAACGTTTAGTGCGTGAAATTGCTCAAGATTTTAAAACTGATTTACGTTTCCAGAGTTCAGCTGTTATGGCATTACAAGAAGCAAGTGAAGCATATTTAGTTGGTTTGTTCGAAGATACAAATTTGTGTGCCATTCATGCAAAACGTGTCACAATTATGCCAAAAGATATTCAATTGGCTAGACGTATACGTGGTGAACGTGCTTAATTCCATATTTTAATAAATATTATAAACGGTCCTTTTCAGGACCACAAATTTTTTTAAACAAAAAAGATCAAAAATAACTGAAGCAACTGTTAATTGTTAAAATAATAAAATGAAAATTCGTATTTTGATAGTAGCAACTGTAGTTTTACCCTTAATATGGTGTGTATACCTACTCACGAGTATATACACATTTATTTGCTAAACACATACATTAGTATGTATGCACGGTTGTGTGTTTGTACCTTTGGTACGTATGAATACACGCCACAACTTTTTGCGCCTTTGTCGAGATGCTCATACAAACATACATATGTACATATATACATACAATATGTAGTAGCTTGCATGCTGTACTTTTTTAATGTTGCTCAGTTTTTTTTCTTCTGGAAAATGATGTAAGTCAACTTTTTTATGAATATTTTCAAACACTATTTTATTAATTGAAGTAGTTGTTAACGCAGATTTCGTTAAAAAAATAAATTTTCCAAAAGTGTACTTATGACCTTTTAAATTTTTCTTTCAAAAAGTGTTTTAATAGGTTTTAAAATAGATAAATACATATATATGACAATATAATTAATCTCTTTGTATATATATTTTGTCGTCCTGAAAAGGACGGTTTTAAATTTGGCGTCTAAGAATATATGTAAATCGGCGATTACATCACTTATGCTTTCTTTTCGGTCTTCTTTGGCAAAAGTACAGCTTGAATATTTGGTAAAACACCACCTTGAGCTATGGTAACTCCAGACAATAGTTTATTCAATTCTTCATCGTTACGAATAGCCAATTGTAAATGACGTGGAATAATTCTAGTTTTTTTATTATCACGTGCAGCATTACCAGCCAATTCAAGAACTTCAGCTGCCAAATATTCCATAACAGCAGCTAAATATACTGGAGCACCGGCACCAACACGTTCAGCATAATTGCCTTTACGTAACAAACGATGAATACGACCGACAGGGAATTGAAGACCAGCACGGTTTGAACGTGACTTTGCCTTTCCCTTTACTTTACCACCTTTACCACGGCCAGACATTGTTGTTATATATTTCACTTAATACACTTTTTCACAAATACACACACTAGCTGAATAGCTTGGGCACTTTATTTCCTAAACGCAATTTGTGCTGCGCTTATATACTTTTTCGTTTGTACATTGAGCAACCCCAATCGCATGTTTTCAAATTAATGCCGGCAATATTTAGCGAATCGTTACGAACAGGTTGAATGGTTTGTCGGAAAAAAAGTGTTGAAACAAGTACATCCTGATACTGGTATATCGTCGAAAGCAATGAGTATCATGAACAGTTTTGTTAATGACATTTTTGAACGTATTGCTGCTGAAGCATCACGTTTAGCTCATTACAATAAACGTTCAACAATTACTAGTCGCGAAATTCAAACTGCCGTACGCCTATTGTTGCCTGGTGAATTGGCTAAGCATGCCGTGAGTGAGGGTACTAAGGCTGTTACCAAATACACAAGCTCCAAGTAATTTGTGCGACTGAGGAAAATATGTATAAAAGTGAAAAATGTTAACAAAAAGGCCCTTTTCAGGGCCACAAAATATAAATTAACAAAGAGATATGAATTTTTCTAAGTCGATGAAAATTTTTAATTTTGTTTTGCAATTGAATCATCAATTTTAAAATTGGTCAGCATGGTAGGGTTGACTTACAGTGTCAGACACTAGAGCGGTTAATTATTATGGCGAAGCAACGCTGTAGTCAGACGTATTGCGTACATTTTTGACCTTTTTGTTTGTATATTTTGTAGCCCTGAAAAGGGCTTATTGATAATTCAACATTTAATGAATGTTGTGTCCTTGTAAATTATCACAAAAAACGCAGCATATTTATTTTTTAGCTGACGCCTTTTTTGCAGCTGGCTTTTTAGTCGCAGCCTTTTTTGGTTTGGTAGCAGTTGCTTTTGCTTTTGTTGCCTTTGACTTAGCGGTGGCAGATTTCGACTTGGTTGGCTTGGCTTTAACGGCGCCAGTCTTTTTTGCGTCTTTAGCCTTAGATTTCTCACTTTTCTTTTTTTCGGCGGTTTTCTTAGTGGCAACAGCTTTTTTCACTTTTTTCTCACCACTTGCCTTTTTGACACCACTCGACGATTTTTTCTTTAATGTTGCACTATCTTTTTTGGCTTTTGATTTATCAACCGATTTTGACTTACCATCACCTGATTTAGTGGCTGCAGCTGATAATTTAAATGAACCAGATGCCCCCTTTCCTTTGGTTTGAATCAATTTTCCACTAGTAACAGCCGATTTCAAATAGCGCTTAATAAATGGTGCCAATTTTTGGGCGTCACATTTATATGTTGCACTAATATATTTCTTAATTGCCAAAAGTGATGAGCCACCACGTTCCTTCAAATTCTTAATCGATGCATCTACCATTTGTTGAGTTGGTGGATGAGTGGGAGCAACCGATGGTTTTTTGGGTTTAGTTGCTTTTTTAGCAGCAACTTTCTTCTCAGCAACAGCAGCAGAAGCAGCTACTGGTGAGCTAACATTTGCAACAGCGATTGTGTCAGACATTTTCACTTAATTATTTTATTTAAACTTTTATTAACACTTGAAAATATTTATCAATTTAAGCACACAAAGCACAAACTCACTATTTATACTTTTTTACACAAGCGCATAGAATGCGATACTCTGTTTAAAATTTGAGAAGCGCAGCGAAAAGATGGATGACAAATGTTTTCATTTCAGTGCTACGTACCATTTACATTTGATAAACTTTTCATCTTAATAAATTAATTAAAATTCACATATTAAAGTTATTGCAAATATTCATGTAAAAATAGATAACTGAAATGTGTTAGTTTAATATACGAATTCATTTAAATTGATGAATTTCATATTTTCGGAGTGTCAGGCATTTTAATCAAAAGTTTGCACTGATAAAATCGAATTTTTTCTCAATTAAGTGAATTTTCTTAAAATATATTTGTACTAATCAAAATTTTAATTCGGATATATAAAATATGTTAAATTAGAAATCAAAAAACTTATCTTCGTTGAGTTTTAACAACATTATTTTATTTTAAAAATTTTTTTAAATATTTCTATTGCAACACTAGAGTAACCCTATATGGCTTCACTTAAAGGCATCTAAAGTTTGGAATTTTAGTCTGAATTGATTATTGATATTGGACGTCTACAACTTATATGTATAATTAAATGAAATTTCATGACATTCAAAAAAAAAAATAAAAAAAATTCTCATTGAATGCTTATTAATTATCAATATGATTATAATATACATATCTGAACATAATCGGACATCAGCGTCCATTTTAAGTACTATAATAGGTGGATGAGTATGAATTTGTACTATGCAGATTCATTTTGTATTTATATGATGAATGCTTATAAGCTTTAAATCAATAATTGATATGGTAAAAAATTATAACTAATATTATTATGCACGTAAATGTATGCGCGCGTATGAAATTTTTCCATTGAATCTATAGAAATATTAAATTGTATTCCAAGTATTTATTCAATTAAATGCAATTTAATAAAAAAAATATTTATGTACATATATATACATAAAATAAAAGAAAAAGTTGGATATGCCAACAACACGCGGTGTTCCCAAGCGGTCCCCCATCTAAGTACTAACCGCGCCCGACGCTGCTTAATTTCGGTGATCGGACGAGAACCGATGTATTCAGCGTGGTATGGTCGTTGGCAAAATTTGTTTGCCTAAATTGGTATAAGTATGGCTACTTTAATGTGTATACTCGCAGCTGTGAATTTGTCCTTTTTTTTAAATGATATAAGTCGATTTAAGTAAATTTTGTTATATACTTTATAGTTTAGTGTATTCAGATACTCTTGCTACTAAAATCAGATTAAGTTTATTTTTTACAAAAATGAACTTATGCCATTTTTGAAAATAAGCCTGCTATTATAGACATATTTATATCGCTTGGCTTGTGTCGGGGTATATTCATTTGCATGAGTTTTCATTATGCATACATACGTATGCTACTTAGTTTAAACGAACATTCATACATACTACATATGCATGTACATCTTAATAACATATCTTTCTGTTATGTATTGTATTAGAGAAATTTTGAAATCTTTGTTAAAAAATATTGTGGTCCTGAAAAGGACCGTTTGTTTGAATGTATATTTATTTTGTGTTAATATATCCGTAAAAATGAATTTAACCGCCGAAACCATACAATGTACGACCCTGCCTCTTCAATGCATATACAACATCCATAGCCGTAACTGTTTTCCTTTTAGCATGTTCAGTATAAGTGACTGCATCACGGATAACATTTTCCAAAAATACTTTTAAAACACCACGAGTTTCTTCATATATTAAACCAGATATACGTTTTACGCCACCACGACGTGCTAAACGTCGAATAGCTGGCTTTGTGATACCTTGGATGTTATCACGTAAAACTTTGCGATGACGTTTGGCGCCACCTTTACCTAATCCTTTTCCACCTTTGCCACGACCAGTCATTTTTTCTATTTAGCACTTTTTTTAGCTTTCACAAGAACACTTCACTTGATCACTTCACTTCACAACTAATAGCTTGGTTACCGAACGTAGCTGCTATTTATACAAAAATCCACAACATTGAGTGAGCTACCATTATGTGGCATAAATATTTCTATCTCATTTTAACTCGCACAATATTGCAACCCTAAAAAAAATGGACAAATGAAACGTTTTTGTGTATTTTATTATATGTATTTCCACATTTATAAAAATTAGGTTTATTAAGTGAAGTGTTCAGTGATCAGTGTTTATTTTGAATTGTGAAAAATAAAAGTGAGAAATGGCTCGTACAAAGCAAACAGCCCGTAAATCGACTGGTGGTAAAGCGCCACGTAAACAATTGGCCACTAAAGCTGCTCGCAAAAGTGCGCCGGCAACTGGTGGAGTGAAGAAGCCACATCGTTATCGCCCAGGTACAGTCGCTTTGCGTGAAATTCGTCGTTATCAGAAGAGTACCGAACTGTTGATTCGTAAATTGCCATTCCAACGTTTAGTGCGTGAAATTGCTCAAGATTTTAAAACTGATTTACGTTTCCAGAGTTCAGCTGTTATGGCATTACAAGAAGCAAGTGAAGCATATTTAGTTGGTTTGTTCGAAGATACAAATTTGTGTGCCATTCATGCAAAACGTGTCACAATTATGCCAAAAGATATTCAATTGGCTAGACGTATACGTGGTGAACGTGCTTAATTCCATATTTTAATAAATATTATAAACGGTCCTTTTCAGGACCACAAATTTTTTTAAACAAAAAAGATCAAAAATAACTGAAGCAACTGTTAATTGTTAAAATAATAAAATGAAAATTCGTATTTTGATAGTAGCAACTGTAGTTTTACCCTTAATATGGTGTGTATACCTACTCACGAGTATATACACATTTATTTGCTAAACACATACATTAGTATGTATGCACGGTTGTGTGTTTGTACCTTTGGTACGTATGAATACACGCCACAACTTTTTGCGCCTTTGTCGAGATGCTCATACAAACATACATATGTACATATATACATACAATATGTAGTAGCTTGCATGCTGTACTTTTTTAATGTTGCTCAGTTTTTTTTCTTCTGGAAAATGATGTAAGTCAACTTTTTTATGAATATTTTCAAACACTATTTTATTAATTGAAGTAGTTGTTAACGCAGATTTCGTTAAAAAAATAAATTTTCCAAAAGTGTACTTATGACCTTTTAAATTTTTCTTTCAAAAAGTGTTTTAATAGGTTTTAAAATAGATAAATACATATATATGACAATATAATTAATCTCTTTGTATATATATTTTGTCGTCCTGAAAAGGACGGTTTTAAATTTGGCGTCTAAGAATATATGTAAATCGGCGATTACATCACTTATGCTTTCTTTTCGGTCTTCTTTGGCAAAAGTATAGCTTGAATATTTGGTAAAACACCACCTTGAGCTATGGTAACTCCAGACAATAGTTTATTCAATTCTTCATCGTTACGAATAGCCAATTGTAAATGACGTGGAATAATTCTAGTTTTTTTATTATCACGTGCAGCATTACCAGCCAATTCAAGAACTTCAGCTGCCAAATATTCCATAACAGCAGCTAAATATACTGGAGCACCGGCACCAACACGTTCAGCATAATTGCCTTTACGTAACAAACGATGAATACGACCGACAGGGAATTGAAGACCAGCACGGTTTGAACGTGACTTTGCCTTTCCCTTTACTTTACCACCTTTACCACGGCCAGACATTGTTGTTATATATTTCACTTAATACACTTTTTCACAAATACACACACTAGCTGAATAGCTTGGGCACTTTATTTCCTAAACGCAATTTGTGCTGCGCTTATATACTTTTTCGTTTGTACATTGAGCAACCCCAATCGCATGTTTTCAAATTAATGCCGGCAATATTTAGCGAATCGTTACGAACAGGTTGAATGGTTTGTCGGAAAAAATACACTTAAAGGTGCGCATTTTGACACTTAGAAAATTATTAAAAAGTGTGAGTGATAGTGAAGTGATTTTGTGAAAATTAAATATGCCTCCTAAAACTAGTGGTAAAGCAGCTAAGAAGGCCGGTAAGGCTCAGAAGAATATTACTAAAAACGACAAGAAGAAGAAGCGTAAGAGGAAGGAAAGTTATGCCATCTACATTTATAAAGTGTTGAAACAAGTACATCCTGATACTGGTATATCGTCGAAAGCAATGAGTATCATGAACAGTTTTGTTAATGACATTTTTGAACGTATTGCTGCTGAAGCATCACGTTTAGCTCATTACAATAAACGTTCAACAATTACTAGTCGCGAAATTCAAACTGCCGTACGCCTATTGTTGCCTGGTGAATTGGCTAAGCATGCCGTGAGTGAGGGTACTAAGGCTGTTACCAAATACACAAGCTCCAAGTAATTTGTGCGACTGAGGAAAATATGTATAAAAGTGAAAAATGTTAACAAAAAGGCCCTTTTCAGGGCCACAAAATATAAATTAACAAAGAGATATGAATTTTTCTAAGTCGATGAAAATTTTTAATTTTGTTTTGCAATTGAATCATCAATTTTAAAATTGGTCAGCATGGTAGGGTTGACTTACAGTGTCAGACACTAGAGCGGTTAATTATTATGGCGAAGCAACGCTGTAGTCAGACGTATTGCGTACATTTTTGACCTTTTTGTTTGTATATTTTGTAGCCCTGAAAAGGGCTTATTGATAATTCAACATTTAATGAATGTTGTGTCCTTGTAAATTATCACAAAAAACGCAGCATATTTATTTTTTAGCTGACGCCTTTTTTGCAGCTGGCTTTTTAGTCGCAGCCTTTTTTGGTTTGGTAGCAGTTGCTTTTGCTTTTGTTGCCTTTGACTTAGCGGTGGCAGATTTCGACTTGGTTGGCTTGGCTTTAACGGCGCCAGTCTTTTTTGCGTCTTTAGCCTTAGATTTCTCACTTTTCTTTTTTTCGGCGGTTTTCTTAGTGGCAACAGCTTTTTTCACTTTTTTCTCACCACTTGCCTTTTTGACACCACTCGACGATTTTTTCTTTAATGTTGCACTATCTTTTTTGGCTTTTGATTTATCAACCGATTTTGACTTACCATCACCTGATTTAGTGGCTGCAGCTGATAATTTAAATGAACCAGATGCCCCCTTTCCTTTGGTTTGAATCAATTTTCCACTAGTAACAGCCGATTTCAAATAGCGCTTAATAAATGGTGCCAATTTTTGGGCGTCACATTTATATGTTGCACTAATATATTTCTTAATTGCCAAAAGTGATGAGCCACCACGTTCCTTCAAATTCTTAATCGATGCATCTACCATTTGTTGAGTTGGTGGATGAGTGGGAGCAACCGATGGTTTTTTGGGTTTAGTTGCTTTTTTAGCAGCAACTTTCTTCTCAGCAACAGCAGCAGAAGCAGCTACTGGTGAGCTAACATTTGCAACAGCGATTGTGTCAGACATTTTCACTTAATTATTTTATTTAAACTTTTATTAACACTTGAAAATATTTATCAATTTAAGCACACAAAGCACAAACTCACTATTTATACTTTTTTACACAAGCGCATAGAATGCGATACTCTGTTTAAAATTTGAGAAGCGCAGCGAAAAGATGGATGACAAATGTTTTCATTTCAGTGCTACGTACCATTTACATTTGATAAACTTTTCATCTTAATAAATTAATTAAAATTCACATATTAAAGTTATTGCAAATATTCATGTAAAAATAGATAACTGAAATGTGTTAGTTTAATATACGAATTCATTTAAATTGATGAATTTCATATTTTCGGAGTGTCAGGCATTTTAATCAAAAGTTTGCACTGATAAAATCGAATTTTTTCTCAATTAAGTGAAATTTCTTAAAATATATTTGTACTAATCAAAATTTTAATTCGGATATATAAAATATGTTAAATTAGAAATCAAAAAACTTATCTTCGTTGAGTTTTAACAACATTATTTTATTTTAAAAAATTTTTTAAATATTTCTATTGCAACACTAGAGTAACCCTATATGGCTTCACTTAAAGGCATCTAAAGTTTGGAATTTTAGTCTGAATTGATTATTGATATTGGACGTCTACAACTTATATGTATAATTAAATGAAATTTCATGACATTCAAAAAAAAAATAAAAAAAATTCTCATTGAATGCTTATTAATTATCAATATGATTATAATATACATATCTGAACATAATCGGACATCAGCGTCCATTTTAAGTACTATAATAGGTGGATGAGTATGAATTTGTACTATGCAGATTCATTTTGTATTTATATGATGAATGCTTATAAGCTTTAAATCAATAATTGATATGGTAAAAAATTATAACTAATATTATTATGCACGTAAATGTATGCGCGCGTATGAAATTTTTCCATTGAATCTATAGAAATATTAAATTGTATTCCAAGTATTTATTCAATTAAATGCAATTTAATAAAAAAAATATTTATGTACATATATATACATAAAATAAAAGAAAAAGTTGGATATGCCAACAACACGCGGTGTTCCCAAGCGGTCCCCCATCTAAGTACTAACCGCGCCCGACGCTGCTTAATTTCGGTGATCGGACGAGAACCGATGTATTCAGCGTGGTATGGTCGTTGGCAAAATTTGTTTGCCTAAATTGGTATAAGTATGGCTACTTTAATGTGTATACTCGCAGCTGTGAATTTGTCCTTTTTTTTTAAATGATATAAGTCGATTTAAGTAAATTTTGTTATATACTTTATAGTTTAGTGTATTCAGATACTCTTGCTACTAAAATCAGATTAAGTTTATTTTTTACAAAAATGAACTTATGCCATTTTTGAAAATAAGCCTGCTATTATAGACATATTTATATCGCTTGGCTTGTGTCGGGGTATATTCATTTGCATGAGTTTTCATTATGCATACATACGTATGCTACTTAGTTTAAACGAACATTCATACATACTACATATGCATGTACATCTTAATAACATATCTTTCTGTTATGTATTGTATTAGAGAAATTTTGAAATCTTTGTTAAAAAATATTGTGGTCCTGAAAAGGACCGTTTGTTTGAATGTATATTTATTTTGTGTTAATATATCCGTAAAAATGAATTTAACCGCCGAAACCATACAATGTACGACCCTGCCTCTTCAATGCATATACAACATCCATAGCCGTAACTGTTTTCCTTTTAGCATGTTCAGTATAAGTGACTGCATCACGGATAACATTTTCCAAAAATACTTTTAAAACACCACGAGTTTCTTCATATATTAAACCAGATATACGTTTTACGCCACCACGACGTGCTAAACGTCGAATAGCTGGCTTTGTGATACCTTGGATGTTATCACGTAAAACTTTGCGATGACGTTTGGCGCCACCTTTACCTAATCCTTTTCCACCTTTGCCACGACCAGTCATTTTTTCTATTTAGCACTTTTTTTAGCTTTCACAAGAACACTTCACTTGATCACTTCACTTCACAACTAATAGCTTGGTTACCGAACGTAGCTGCTATTTATACAAAAATCCACAACATTGAGTGAGCTACCATTATGTGGCATAAATATTTCTATCTCATTTTAACTCGCACAATATTGCAACCCTAAAAAAAATGGACAAATGAAACGTTTTTGTGTATTTTATTATATGTATTTCCACATTTATAAAAATTAGGTTTATTAAGTGAAGTGTTCAGTGATCAGTGTTTATTTTGAATTGTGAAAAATAAAAGTGAGAAATGGCTCGTACAAAGCAAACAGCCCGTAAATCGACTGGTGGTAAAGCGCCACGTAAACAATTGGCCACTAAAGCTGCTCGCAAAAGTGCGCCGGCAACTGGTGGAGTGAAGAAGCCACATCGTTATCGCCCAGGTACAGTCGCTTTGCGTGAAATTCGTCGTTATCAGAAGAGTACCGAACTGTTGATTCGTAAATTGCCATTCCAACGTTTAGTGCGTGAAATTGCTCAAGATTTTAAAACTGATTTACGTTTCCAGAGTTCAGCTGTTATGGCATTACAAGAAGCAAGTGAAGCATATTTAGTTGGTTTGTTCGAAGATACAAATTTGTGTGCCATTCATGCAAAACGTGTCACAATTATGCCTAAAGATATTCAATTGGCTAGACGTATACGTGGTGAACGTGCTTAATTCCATATTTTAATAAATATTATAAACGGTCCTTTTCAGGACCACAAATTTTTTTAAACAAAAAAGATCAAAAATAACAGAAGCAACTGTTAATTGTTAAAATAATAAAATGAAAATTCGTATTTTGATAGTAGCAACTGTAGTTTTACCCTTAATATGGTGTGTATACCTACTCACGAGTATATACACATTTATTTGCTAAACACATACATTAGTATGTATGCACGGTTGTGTGTTTGTACCTTTGGTACGTATGAATACACGCCACAACTTTTTGCGCCTTTGTCGAGATGCTCATACAAACATACATATGTACATATATACATACAATATGTAGTAGCTTGCATGCTGTACTTTTTTAATGTTGCTCAGTTTTTTTTCTTCTGGAAAATGATGTAAGTCAACTTTTTTATGAATATTTTCAAACACTATTTTATTAATTGAAGTAGTTGTTAACGCAGATTTCGTTAAAAAAATAAATTTTCCAAAAGTGTACTTATGACCTTTTAAATTTTTCTTTCAAAAAGTGTTTTAATAGGTTTTAAAATAGATAAATACATATATATGACAATATAATTAATCTCTTTGTATATATATTTTGTCGTCCTGAAAAGGACGGTTTTAAATTTGGCGTCTAAGAATATATGTAAATCGGCGATTACATCACTTATGCTTTCTTTTCGGTCTTCTTTGGCAAAAGTACAGCTTGAATATTTGGTAAAACACCACCTTGGGCTATGGTAACTCCAGACAATAGTTTATTCAATTCTTCATCGTTACGAATAGCCAATTGTAAATGACGTGGAATAATTCTAGTTTTTTTATTATCACGTGCAGCATTACCAGCCAATTCAAGAACTTCAGCTGCCAAATATTCCATAACAGCAGCTAAATATACTGGAGCACCGGCACCAACACGTTCAGCATAATTGCCTTTACGTAACAAACGATGAATACGACCGACAGGGAATTGAAGACCAGCACGGTTTGAACGTGACTTTGCCTTTCCCTTTACTTTACCACCTTTACCACGGCCAGACATTGTTGTTATATATTTCACTTAATACACTTTTTCACAAATACACACACTAGCTGAATAGCTTGGGCACTTTATTTCCTAAACGCAATTTGTGCTGCGCTTATATACTTTTTCGTTTGTACATTGAGCAACCCCAATCGCATGTTTTCAAATTAATGCCGGCAATATTTAGCGAATCGTTACGAACAGGTTGAATGGTTTGTCGGAAAAAATACACTTAAAGGTGCGCATTTTGACACTTAGAAAATTATTAAAAAGTGTGAGTGATAGTGAAGTGATTTTGTGAAAATTAAATATGCCTCCTAAAACTAGTGGTAAAGCAGCTAAGAAGGCCGGTAAGGCTCAGAAGAATATTACTAAAAACGACAAGAAGAAGAAGCGTAAGAGGAAGGAAAGTTATGCCATCTACATTTATAAAGTGTTGAAACAAGTACATCCTGATACTGGTATATCGTCGAAAGCAATGAGTATCATGAACAGTTTTGTTAATGACATTTTTGAACGTATTGCTGCTGAAGCATCACGTTTAGCTCATTACAATAAACGTTCAACAATTACTAGTCGCGAAATTCAAACTGCCGTACGCCTATTGTTGCCTGGTGAATTGGCTAAGCATGCCGTGAGTGAGGGTACTAAGGCTGTTACCAAATACACAAGCTCCAAGTAATTTGTGCGACTGAGGAAAATATGTATAAAAGTGAAAAATGTTAACAAAAAGGCCCTTTTCAGGGCCACAAAATATAAATTAACAAAGAGATATGAATTTTTCTAAGTCGATGAAAATTTTTAATTTTGTTTTGCAATTGAAACATCAATTTTAAAATTGGTCAGCATGGTAGGGCTGACTTACAGTGTCAGACACTAGAGCGGTTAATTATTATGGCGAAGCAACGCTGTAGTCAGACGTATTGCGTACATTTTTGACCTTTTTGTTTGTATATTTTGTAGCCCTGAAAAGGGCTTATTGATAATTCAACATTTAATGAATGTTGTGTCCTTGTAAATTATCACAAAAAACGCAGCATATTTATTTTTTAGCTGACGCCTTTTTTGCAGCTGGCTTTTTAGTCGCAGCCTTTTTTGGTTTGGTAGCAGTTGCTTTTGTTGCCTTTGACTTAGCGGTGGCAGATTTCGACTTGGTTGGCTTGGCTTTAACGGCGCCAGTCTTTTTTGCGTCTTTAGCCTTAGATTTCTCACTTTTCTTTTTTTCGGCGGTTTTCTTAGTGGCAACAGCTTTTTTCACTTTTTTCTCACCACTTGCCTTTTTGACACCACTCGACGATTTTTTCTTTAATGTTGCACTATCTTTTTTGGCTTTTGATTTATCAACCGATTTTGACTTACCATCACCTGATTTAGTGGCTGCAGCTGATAATTTAAATGAACCAGATGCCCCCTTTCCTTTGGTTTGAATCAATTTTCCACTAGTAACAGCCGATTTCAAATAGCGCTTAATAAATGGTGCCAATTTTTGGGCGTCACATTTATATGTTGCACTAATATATTTCTTAATTGCCAAAAGTGATGAGCCACCACGTTCCTTCAAATTCTTAATCGATGCATCTACCATTTGTTGAGTTGGTGGATGAGTGGGAGCAACCGATGGTTTTTTGGGTTTAGTTGCTTTTTTAGCAGCAACTTTCTTCTCAGCAACAGCAGCAGAAGCAGCTACTGGTGAGCTAACATTTGCAACAGCGATTGTGTCAGACATTTTCACTTAATTATTTTATTTAAACTTTTATTAACACTTGAAAATATTTATCAATTTAAGCACACAAAGCACAAACTCACTATTTATACTTTTTTACACAAGCGCATAGAATGCGATACTCTGTTTAAAATTTGAGAAGCGCAGCGAAAAGATGGATGACAAATGTTTTCATTTCAGTGCTACGTACCATTTACATTTGATAAACTTTTCATCTTAATAAATTAATTAAAATTCACATATTAAAGTTATTGCAAATATTCATGTAAAAATAGATAACTGAAATGTGTTAGTTTAATATACGAATTCATTTAAATTGATGAATTTCATATTTTCGGAGTGTCAGGCATTTTAATCAAAAGTTTGCACTGATAAAATCGAATTTTTTCTCAATTAAGTGAAATTTCTTAAAATATATTTGTACTAATCAAAATTTTAATTCGGATATATAAAATATGTTAAATTAGAAATCAAAAAACTTATCTTCGTTGAGTTTTAACAACATTATTTTATTTTAAAAAATTTTTTAAATATTTCTATTGCAACACTAGAGTAACCCTATATGGCTTCACTTAAAGGCATCTAAAGTTTGGAATTTTAGTCTGAATTGATTATTGATATTGGACGTCTACAACTTATATGTATAATTAAATGAAATTTCATGACATTCAAAAAAAAAATAAAAAAAATTCTCATTGAATGCTTATTAATTATCAATATGATTATAATATACATATCTGAACATAATCGGACATCAGCGTCCATTTTAAGTACTATAATAGGTGGATGAGTATGAATTTGTACTATGCAGATTCATTTTGTATTTATATGATGAATGCTTATAAGCTTTAAATCAATAATTGATATGGTAAAAAATTATAACTAATATTATTATGCACGTAAATGTATGCGCGCGTATGAAATTTTTCCATTGAATCTATAGAAATATTAAATTGTATTCCAAGTATTTATTCAATTAAATGCAATTTAATAAAAAAAATATTTATGTACATATATATACATAAAATAAAAGAAAAAGTTGGATATGCCAACAACACGCGGTGTTCCCAAGCGGTCCCCCATCTAAGTACTAACCGCGCCCGACGCTGCTTAATTTCGGTGATCGGACGAGAACCGATGTATTCAGCGTGGTATGGTCGTTGGCAAAATTTGTTTGCCTAAATTGGTATAAGTATGGCTACTTTAATGTGTATACTCGCAGCTGTGAATTTGTCCTTTTTTTTTAAATGATATAAGTCGATTTAAGTAAATTTTGTTATATACTTTATAGTTTAGTGTATTCAGATACTCTTGCTACTAAAATCAGATTAAGTTTATTTTTTACAAAAATGAACTTATGCCATTTTTGAAAATAAGCCTGCTATTATAGACATATTTATATCGCTTGGCTTGTGTCGGGGTATATTCATTTGCATGAGTTTTCATTATGCATACATACGTATGCTACTTAGTTTAAACGAACATTCATACATACTACATATGCATGTACATCTTAATAACATATCTTTCTGTTATGTATTGTATTAGAGAAATTTTGAAATCTTTGTTAAAAAATATTGTGGTCCTGAAAAGGACCGTTTGTTTGAATGTATATTTATTTTGTGTTAATATATCCGTAAAAATGAATTTAACCGCCGAAACCATACAATGTACGACCCTGCCTCTTCAATGCATATACAACATCCATAGCCGTAACTGTTTTCCTTTTAGCATGTTCAGTATAAGTGACTGCATCACGGATAACATTTTCCAAAAATACTTTTAAAACACCACGAGTTTCTTCATATATTAAACCAGATATACGTTTTACGCCACCACGACGTGCTAAACGTCGAATAGCTGGCTTTGTGATACCTTGGATGTTATCACGTAAAACTTTGCGATGACGTTTGGCGCCACCTTTACCTAATCCTTTTCCACCTTTGCCACGACCAGTCATTTTTTCTATTTAGCACTTTTTTTAGCTTTCACAAGAACACTTCACTTGATCACTTCACTTCACAACTAATAGCTTGGTTACCGAACGTAGCTGCTATTTATACAAAAATCCACAACATTGAGTGAGCTACCATTATGTGGCATAAATATTTCTATCTCATTTTAACTCGCACAATATTGCAACCCTAAAAAAAATGGACAAATGAAACGTTTTTGTGTATTTTATTATATGTATTTCCACATTTATAAAAATTAGGTTTATTAAGTGAAGTGTTCAGTGATCAGTGTTTATTTTGAATTGTGAAAAATAAAAGTGAGAAATGGCTCGTACAAAGCAAACAGCCCGTAAATCGACTGGTGGTAAAGCGCCACGTAAACAATTGGCCACTAAAGCTGCTCGCAAAAGTGCGCCGGCAACTGGTGGAGTGAAGAAGCCACATCGTTATCGCCCAGGTACAGTCGCTTTGCGTGAAATTCGTCGTTATCAGAAGAGTACCGAACTGTTGATTCGTAAATTGCCATTCCAACGTTTAGTGCGTGAAATTGCTCAAGATTTTAAAACTGATTTACGTTTCCAGAGTTCAGCTGTTATGGCATTACAAGAAGCAAGTGAAGCATATTTAGTTGGTTTGTTCGAAGATACAAATTTGTGTGCCATTCATGCAAAACGTGTCACAATTATGCCTAAAGATATTCAATTGGCTAGACGTATACGTGGTGAACGTGCTTAATTCCATATTTTAATAAATATTATAAACGGTCCTTTTCAGGACCACAAATTTTTTTAAACAAAAAAGATCAAAAATAACAGAAGCAACTGTTAATTGTTAAAATAATAAAATGAAAATTCGTATTTTGATAGTAGCAACTGTAGTTTTACCCTTAATATGGTGTGTATACCTACTCACGAGTATATACACATTTATTTGCTAAACACATACATTAGTATGTATGCACGGTTGTGTGTTTGTACCTTTGGTACGTATGAATACACGCCACAACTTTTTGCGCCTTTGTCGAGATGCTCATACAAACATACATATGTACATATATACATACAATATGTAGTAGCTTGCATGCTGTACTTTTTTAATGTTGCTCAGTTTTTTTTCTTCTGGAAAATGATGTAAGTCAACTTTTTTATGAATATTTTCAAACACTATTTTATTAATTGAAGTAGTTGTTAACGCAGATTTCGTTAAAAAAATAAATTTTCCAAAAGTGTACTTATGACCTTTTAAATTTTTCTTTCAAAAAGTGTTTTAATAGGTTTTAAAATAGATAAATACATATATATGACAATATAATTAATCTCTTTGTATATATATTTTGTCGTCCTGAAAAGGACGGTTTTAAATTTGGCGTCTAAGAATATATGTAAATCGGCGATTACATCACTTATGCTTTCTTTTCGGTCTTCTTTGGCAAAAGTACAGCTTGAATATTTGGTAAAACACCACCTTGGGCTATGGTAACTCCAGACAATAGTTTATTCAATTCTTCATCGTTACGAATAGCCAATTGTAAATGACGTGGAATAATTCTAGTTTTTTTATTATCACGTGCAGCATTACCAGCCAATTCAAGAACTTCAGCTGCCAAATATTCCATAACAGCAGCTAAATATACTGGAGCACCGGCACCAACACGTTCAGCATAATTGCCTTTACGTAACAAACGATGAATACGACCGACAGGGAATTGAAGACCAGCACGGTTTGAACGTGACTTTGCCTTTCCCTTTACTTTACCACCTTTACCACGGCCAGACATTGTTGTTATATATTTCACTTAATACACTTTTTCACAAATACACACACTAGCTGAATAGCTTGGGCACTTTATTTCCTAAACGCAATTTGTGCTGCGCTTATATACTTTTTCGTTTGTACATTGAGCAACCCCAATCGCATGTTTTCAAATTAATGCCGGCAATATTTAGCGAATCGTTACGAACAGGTTGAATGGTTTGTCGGAAAAAATACACTTAAAGGTGCGCATTTTGACACTTAGAAAATTATTAAAAAGTGTGAGTGATAGTGAAGTGATTTTGTGAAAATTAAATATGCCTCCTAAAACTAGTGGTAAAGCAGCTAAGAAGGCCGGTAAGGCTCAGAAGAATATTACTAAAAACGACAAGAAGAAGAAGCGTAAGAGGAAGGAAAGTTATGCCATCTACATTTATAAAGTGTTGAAACAAGTACATCCTGATACTGGTATATCGTCGAAAGCAATGAGTATCATGAACAGTTTTGTTAATGACATTTTTGAACGTATTGCTGCTGAAGCATCACGTTTAGCTCATTACAATAAACGTTCAACAATTACTAGTCGCGAAATTCAAACTGCCGTACGCCTATTGTTGCCTGGTGAATTGGCTAAGCATGCCGTGAGTGAGGGTACTAAGGCTGTTACCAAATACACAAGCTCCAAGTAATTTGTGCGACTGAGGAAAATATGTATAAAAGTGAAAAATGTTAACAAAAAGGCCCTTTTCAGGGCCACAAAATATAAATTAACAAAGAGATATGAATTTTTCTAAGTCGATGAAAATTTTTAATTTTGTTTTGCAATTGAAACATCAATTTTAAAATTGGTCAGCATGGTAGGGCTGACTTACAGTGTCAGACACTAGAGCGGTTAATTATTATGGCGAAGCAACGCTGTAGTCAGACGTATTGCGTACATTTTTGACCTTTTTGTTTGTATATTTTGTAGCCCTGAAAAGGGCTTATTGATAATTCAACATTTAATGAATGTTGTGTCCTTGTAAATTATCACAAAAAACGCAGCATATTTATTTTTTAGCTGACGCCTTTTTTGCAGCTGGCTTTTTAGTCGCAGCCTTTTTTGGTTTGGTAGCAGTTGCTTTTGCTTTTGTTGCCTTTGACTTAGCGGTGGCAGATTTCGACTTGGTTGGCTTGGCTTTAACGGCGCCAGTCTTTTTTGCGTCTTTAGCCTTAGATTTCTCACTTTTCTTTTTTTCGGCGGTTTTCTTAGTGGCAACAGCTTTTTTCACTTTTTTCTCACCACTTGCCTTTTTGACACCACTCGACGATTTTTTCTTTAATGTTGCACTATCTTTTTTGGCTTTTGATTTATCAACCGATTTTGACTTACCATCACCTGATTTAGTGGCTGCAGCTGATAATTTAAATGAACCAGATGCCCCCTTTCCTTTGGTTTGAATCAATTTTCCACTAGTAACAGCCGATTTCAAATAGCGCTTAATAAATGGTGCCAATTTTTGGGCGTCACATTTATATGTTGCACTAATATATTTCTTAATTGCCAAAAGTGATGAGCCACCACGTTCCTTCAAATTCTTAATCGATGCATCTACCATTTGTTGAGTTGGTGGATGAGTGGGAGCAACCGATGGTTTTTTGGGTTTAGTTGCTTTTTTAGCAGCAACTTTCTTCTCAGCAACAGCAGCAGAAGCAGCTACTGGTGAGCTAACATTTGCAACAGCGATTGTGTCAGACATTTTCACTTAATTATTTTATTTAAACTTTTATTAACACTTGAAAATATTTATCAATTTAAGCACACAAAGCACAAACTCACTATTTATACTTTTTTACACAAGCGCATAGAATGCGATACTCTGTTTAAAATTTGAGAAGCGCAGCGAAAAGATGGATGACAAATGTTTTCATTTCAGTGCTACGTACCATTTACATTTGATAAACTTTTCATCTTAATAAATTAATTAAAATTCACATATTAAAGTTATTGCAAATATTCATGTAAAAATAGATAACTGAAATGTGTTAGTTTAATATACGAATTCATTTAAATTGATGAATTTCATATTTTCGGAGTGTCAGGCATTTTAATCAAAAGTTTGCACTGATAAAATCGAATTTTTTCTCAATTAAGTGAAATTTCTTAAAATATATTTGTACTAATCAAAATTTTAATTCGGATATATAAAATATGTTAAATTAGAAATCAAAAAACTTATCTTCGTTGAGTTTTAACAACATTATTTTATTTTAAAAAATTTTTTAAATATTTCTATTGCAACACTAGAGTAACCCTATATGGCTTCACTTAAAGGCATCTAAAGTTTGGAATTTTAGTCTGAATTGATTATTGATATTGGACGTCTACAACTTATATGTATAATTAAATGAAATTTCATGACATTCAAAAAAAAAATAAAAAAAATTCTCATTGAATGCTTATTAATTATCAATATGATTATAATATACATATCTGAACATAATCGGACATCAGCGTCCATTTTAAGTACTATAATAGGTGGATGAGTATGAATTTGTACTATGCAGATTCATTTTGTATTTATATGATGAATGCTTATAAGCTTTAAATCAATAATTGATATGGTAAAAAATTATAACTAATATTATTATGCACGTAAATGTATGCGCGCGTATGAAATTTTTCCATTGAATCTATAGAAATATTAAATTGTATTCCAAGTATTTATTCAATTAAATGCAATTTAATAAAAAAAATATTTATGTACATATATATACATAAAATAAAAGAAAAAGTTGGATATGCCAACAACACGCGGTGTTCCCAAGCGGTCCCCCATCTAAGTACTAACCGCGCCCGACGCTGCTTAATTTCGGTGATCGGACGAGAACCGATGTATTCAGCGTGGTATGGTCGTTGGCAAAATTTGTTTGCCTAAATTGGTATAAGTATGGCTACTTTAATGTGTATACTCGCAGCTGTGAATTTGTCCTTTTTTTTTAAATGATATAAGTCGATTTAAGTAAATTTTGTTATATACTTTATAGTTTAGTGTATTCAGATACTCTTGCTACTAAAATCAGATTAAGTTTATTTTTTACAAAAATGAACTTATGCCATTTTTGAAAATAAGCCTGCTATTATAGACATATTTATATCGCTTGGCTTGTGTCGGGGTATATTCATTTGCATGAGTTTTCATTATGCATACATACGTATGCTACTTAGTTTAAACGAACATTCATACATACTACATATGCATGTACATCTTAATAACATATCTTTCTGTTATGTATTGTATTAGAGAAATTTTGAAATCTTTGTTAAAAAATATTGTGGTCCTGAAAAGGACCGTTTGTTTGAATGTATATTTATTTTGTGTTAATATATCCGTAAAAATGAATTTAACCGCCGAAACCATACAATGTACGACCCTGCCTCTTCAATGCATATACAACATCCATAGCCGTAACTGTTTTCCTTTTAGCATGTTCAGTATAAGTGACTGCATCACGGATAACATTTTCCAAAAATACTTTTAAAACACCACGAGTTTCTTCATATATTAAACCAGATATACGTTTTACGCCACCACGACGTGCTAAACGTCGAATAGCTGGCTTTGTGATACCTTGGATGTTATCACGTAAAACTTTGCGATGACGTTTGGCGCCACCTTTACCTAATCCTTTTCCACCTTTGCCACGACCAGTCATTTTTTCTATTTAGCACTTTTTTTAGCTTTCACAAGAACACTTCACTTGATCACTTCACTTCACAACTAATAGCTTGGTTACCGAACGTAGCTGCTATTTATACAAAAATCCACAACATTGAGTGAGCTACCATTATGTGGCATAAATATTTCTATCTCATTTTAACTCGCACAATATTGCAACCCTAAAAAAAATGGACAAATGAAACGTTTTTGTGTATTTTATTATATGTATTTCCACATTTATAAAAATTAGGTTTATTAAGTGAAGTGTTCAGTGATCAGTGTTTATTTTGAATTGTGAAAAATAAAAGTGAGAAATGGCTCGTACAAAGCAAACAGCCCGTAAATCGACTGGTGGTAAAGCGCCACGTAAACAATTGGCCACTAAAGCTGCTCGCAAAAGTGCGCCGGCAACTGGTGGAGTGAAGAAGCCACATCGTTATCGCCCAGGTACAGTCGCTTTGCGTGAAATTCGTCGTTATCAGAAGAGTACCGAACTGTTGATTCGTAAATTGCCATTCCAACGTTTAGTGCGTGAAATTGCTCAAGATTTTAAAACTGATTTACGTTTCCAGAGTTCAGCTGTTATGGCATTACAAGAAGCAAGTGAAGCATATTTAGTTGGTTTGTTCGAAGATACAAATTTGTGTGCCATTCATGCAAAACGTGTCACAATTATGCCAAAAGATATTCAATTGGCTAGACGTATACGTGGTGAACGTGCTTAATTCCATATTTTAATAAATATTATAAACGGTCCTTTTCAGGACCACAAATTTTTTTAAACAAAAAAGATCAAAAATAACTGAAGCAACTGTTAATTGTTAAAATAATAAAATGAAAATTCGTATTTTGATAGTAGCAACTGTAGTTTTACCCTTAATATGGTGTGTATACCTACTCACGAGTATATACACATTTATTTGCTAAACACATACATTAGTATGTATGCACGGTTGTGTGTTTGTACCTTTGGTACGTATGAATACACGCCACAACTTTTTGCGCCTTTGTCGAGATGCTCATACAAACATACATATGTACATATATACATACAATATGTAGTAGCTTGCATGCTGTACTTTTTTAATGTTGCTCAGTTTTTTTTCTTCTGGAAAATGATGTAAGTCAACTTTTTTATGAATATTTTCAAACACTATTTTATTAATTGAAGTAGTTGTTAACGCAGATTTCGTTAAAAAAATAAATTTTCCAAAAGTGTACTTATGACCTTTTAAATTTTTCTTTCAAAAAGTGTTTTAATAGGTTTTAAAATAGATAAATACATATATATGACAATATAATTAATCTCTTTGTATATATATTTTGTCGTCCTGAAAAGGACGGTTTTAAATTTGGCGTCTAAGAATATATGTAAATCGGCGATTACATCACTTATGCTTTCTTTTCGGTCTTCTTTGGCAAAAGTACAGCTTGAATATTTGGTAAAACACCACCTTGAGCTATGGTAACTCCAGACAATAGTTTATTCAATTCTTCATCGTTACGAATAGCCAATTGTAAATGACGTGGAATAATTCTAGTTTTTTTATTATCACGTGCAGCATTACCAGCCAATTCAAGAACTTCAGCTGCCAAATATTCCATAACAGCAGCTAAATATACTGGAGCACCGGCACCAACACGTTCAGCATAATTGCCTTTACGTAACAAACGATGAATACGACCGACAGGGAATTGAAGACCAGCACGGTTTGAACGTGACTTTGCCTTTCCCTTTACTTTACCACCTTTACCACGGCCAGACATTGTTGTTATATATTTCACTTAATACACTTTTTCACAAATACACACACTAGCTGAATAGCTTGGGCACTTTATTTCCTAAACGCAATTTGTGCTGCGCTTATATACTTTTTCGTTTGTACATTGAGCAACCCCAATCGCATGTTTTCAAATTAATGCCGGCAATATTTAGCGAATCGTTACGAACAGGTTGAATGGTTTGTCGGAAAAAATACACTTAAAGGTGCGCATTTTGACACTTAGAAAATTATTAAAAAGTGTGAGTGATAGTGAAGTGATTTTGTGAAAATTAAATATGCCTCCTAAAACTAGTGGTAAAGCAGCTAAGAAGGCCGGTAAGGCTCAGAAGAATATTACTAAAAACGACAAGAAGAAGAAGCGTAAGAGGAAGGAAAGTTATGCCATCTACATTTATAAAGTGTTGAAACAAGTACATCCTGATACTGGTATATCGTCGAAAGCAATGAGTATCATGAACAGTTTTGTTAATGACATTTTTGAACGTATTGCTGCTGAAGCATCACGTTTAGCTCATTACAATAAACGTTCAACAATTACTAGTCGCGAAATTCAAACTGCCGTACGCCTATTGTTGCCTGGTGAATTGGCTAAGCATGCCGTGAGTGAGGGTACTAAGGCTGTTACCAAATACACAAGCTCCAAGTAATTTGTGCGACTGAGGAAAATATGTATAAAAGTGAAAAATGTTAACAAAAAGGCCCTTTTCAGGGCCACAAAATATAAATTAACAAAGAGATATGAATTTTTCTAAGTCGATGAAAATTTTTAATTTTGTTTTGCAATTGAATCATCAATTTTAAAATTGGTCAGCATGGTAGGGTTGACTTACAGTGTCAGACACTAGAGCGGTTAATTATTATGGCGAAGCAACGCTGTAGTCAGACGTATTGCGTACATTTTTGACCTTTTTGTTTGTATATTTTGTAGCCCTGAAAAGGGCTTATTGATAATTCAACATTTAATGAATGTTGTGTCCTTGTAAATTATCACAAAAAACGCAGCATATTTATTTTTTAGCTGACGCCTTTTTTGCAGCTGGCTTTTTAGTCGCAGCCTTTTTTGGTTTGGTAGCAGTTGCTTTTGCTTTTGTTGCCTTTGACTTAGCGGTGGCAGATTTCGACTTGGTTGGCTTGGCTTTAACGGCGCCAGTCTTTTTTGCGTCTTTAGCCTTAGATTTCTCACTTTTCTTTTTTTCGGCGGTTTTCTTAGTGGCAACAGCTTTTTTCACTTTTTTCTCACCACTTGCCTTTTTGACACCACTCGACGATTTTTTCTTTAATGTTGCACTATCTTTTTTGGCTTTTGATTTATCAACCGATTTTGACTTACCATCACCTGATTTAGTGGCTGCAGCTGATAATTTAAATGAACCAGATGCCCCCTTTCCTTTGGTTTGAATCAATTTTCCACTAGTAACAGCCGATTTCAAATAGCGCTTAATAAATGGTGCCAATTTTTGGGCGTCACATTTATATGTTGCACTAATATATTTCTTAATTGCCAAAAGTGATGAGCCACCACGTTCCTTCAAATTCTTAATCGATGCATCTACCATTTGTTGAGTTGGTGGATGAGTGGGAGCAACCGATGGTTTTTTGGGTTTAGTTGCTTTTTTAGCAGCAACTTTCTTCTCAGCAACAGCAGCAGAAGCAGCTACTGGTGAGCTAACATTTGCAACAGCGATTGTGTCAGACATTTTCACTTAATTATTTTATTTAAACTTTTATTAACACTTGAAAATATTTATCAATTTAAGCACACAAAGCACAAACTCACTATTTATACTTTTTTACACAAGCGCATAGAATGCGATACTCTGTTTAAAATTTGAGAAGCGCAGCGAAAAGATGGATGACAAATGTTTTCATTTCAGTGCTACGTACCATTTACATTTGATAAACTTTTCATCTTAATAAATTAATTAAAATTCACATATTAAAGTTATTGCAAATATTCATGTAAAAATAGATAACTGAAATGTGTTAGTTTAATATACGAATTCATTTAAATTGATGAATTTCATATTTTCGGAGTGTCAGGCATTTTAATCAAAAGTTTGCACTGATAAAATCGAATTTTTTCTCAATTAAGTGAAATTTCTTAAAATATATTTGTACTAATCAAAATTTTAATTCGGATATATAAAATATGTTAAATTAGAAATCAAAAAACTTATCTTCGTTGAGTTTTAACAACATTATTTTATTTTAAAAAATTTTTTAAATATTTCTATTGCAACACTAGAGTAACCCTATATGGCTTCACTTAAAGGCATCTAAAGTTTGGAATTTTAGTCTGAATTGATTATTGATATTGGACGTCTACAACTTATATGTATAATTAAATGAAATTTCATGACATTCAAAAAAAAAATAAAAAAAATTCTCATTGAATGCTTATTAATTATCAATATGATTATAATATACATATCTGAACATAATCGGACATCAGCGTCCATTTTAAGTACTATAATAGGTGGATGAGTATGAATTTGTACTATGCAGATTCATTTTGTATTTATATGATGAATGCTTATAAGCTTTAAATCAATAATTGATATGGTAAAAAATTATAACTAATATTATTATGCACGTAAATGTATGCGCGCGTATGAAATTTTTCCATTGAATCTATAGAAATATTAAATTGTATTCCAAGTATTTATTCAATTAAATGCAATTTAATAAAAAAAATATTTATGTACATATATATACATAAAATAAAAGAAAAAGTTGGATATGCCAACAACACGCGGTGTTCCCAAGCGGTCCCCCATCTAAGTACTAACCGCGCCCGACGCTGCTTAATTTCGGTGATCGGACGAGAACCGATGTATTCAGCGTGGTATGGTCGTTGGCAAAATTTGTTTGCCTAAATTGGTATAAGTATGGCTACTTTAATGTGTATACTCGCAGCTGTGAATTTGTCCTTTTTTTTTAAATGATATAAGTCGATTTAAGTAAATTTTGTTATATACTTTATAGTTTAGTGTATTCAGATACTCTTGCTACTAAAATCAGATTAAGTTTATTTTTTACAAAAATGAACTTATGCCATTTTTGAAAATAAGCCTGCTATTATAGACATATTTATATCGCTTGGCTTGTGTCGGGGTATATTCATTTGCATGAGTTTTCATTATGCATACATACGTATGCTACTTAGTTTAAACGAACATTCATACATACTACATATGCATGTACATCTTAATAACATATCTTTCTGTTATGTATTGTATTAGAGAAATTTTGAAATCTTTGTTAAAAAATATTGTGGTCCTGAAAAGGACCGTTTGTTTGAATGTATATTTATTTTGTGTTAATATATCCGTAAAAATGAATTTAACCGCCGAAACCATACAATGTACGACCCTGCCTCTTCAATGCATATACAACATCCATAGCCGTAACTGTTTTCCTTTTAGCATGTTCAGTATAAGTGACTGCATCACGGATAACATTTTCCAAAAATACTTTTAAAACACCACGAGTTTCTTCATATATTAAACCAGATATACGTTTTACGCCACCACGACGTGCTAAACGTCGAATAGCTGGCTTTGTGATACCTTGGATGTTATCACGTAAAACTTTGCGATGACGTTTGGCGCCACCTTTACCTAATCCTTTTCCACCTTTGCCACGACCAGTCATTTTTTCTATTTAGCACTTTTTTTAGCTTTCACAAGAACACTTCACTTGATCACTTCACTTCACAACTAATAGCTTGGTTACCGAACGTAGCTGCTATTTATACAAAAATCCACAACATTGAGTGAGCTACCATTATGTGGCATAAATATTTCTATCTCATTTTAACTCGCACAATATTGCAACCCTAAAAAAAATGGACAAATGAAACGTTTTTGTGTATTTTATTATATGTATTTCCACATTTATAAAAATTAGGTTTATTAAGTGAAGTGTTCAGTGATCAGTGTTTATTTTGAATTGTGAAAAATAAAAGTGAGAAATGGCTCGTACAAAGCAAACAGCCCGTAAATCGACTGGTGGTAAAGCGCCACGTAAACAATTGGCCACTAAAGCTGCTCGCAAAAGTGCGCCGGCAACTGGTGGAGTGAAGAAGCCACATCGTTATCGCCCAGGTACAGTCGCTTTGCGTGAAATTCGTCGTTATCAGAAGAGTACCGAACTGTTGATTCGTAAATTGCCATTCCAACGTTTAGTGCGTGAAATTGCTCAAGATTTTAAAACTGATTTACGTTTCCAGAGTTCAGCTGTTATGGCATTACAAGAAGCAAGTGAAGCATATTTAGTTGGTTTGTTCGAAGATACAAATTTGTGTGCCATTCATGCAAAACGTGTCACAATTATGCCAAAAGATATTCAATTGGCTAGACGTATACGTGGTGAACGTGCTTAATTCCATATTTTAATAAATATTATAAACGGTCCTTTTCAGGACCACAAATTTTTTTAAACAAAAAAGATCAAAAATAACTGAAGCAACTGTTAATTGTTAAAATAATAAAATGAAAATTCGTATTTTGATAGTAGCAACTGTAGTTTTACCCTTAATATGGTGTGTATACCTACTCACGAGTATATACACATTTATTTGCTAAACACATACATTAGTATGTATGCACGGTTGTGTGTTTGTACCTTTGGTACGTATGAATACACGCCACAACTTTTTGCGCCTTTGTCGAGATGCTCATACAAACATACATATGTACATATATACATACAATATGTAGTAGCTTGCATGCTGTACTTTTTTAATGTTGCTCAGTTTTTTTTCTTCTGGAAAATGATGTAAGTCAACTTTTTTATGAATATTTTCAAACACTATTTTATTAATTGAAGTAGTTGTTAACGCAGATTTCGTTAAAAAAATAAATTTTCCAAAAGTGTACTTATGACCTTTTAAATTTTTCTTTCAAAAAGTGTTTTAATAGGTTTTAAAATAGATAAATACATATATATGACAATATAATTAATCTCTTTGTATATATATTTTGTCGTCCTGAAAAGGACGGTTTTAAATTTGGCGTCTAAGAATATATGTAAATCGGCGATTACATCACTTATGCTTTCTTTTCGGTCTTCTTTGGCAAAAGTACAGCTTGAATATTTGGTAAAACACCACCTTGAGCTATGGTAACTCCAGACAATAGTTTATTCAATTCTTCATCGTTACGAATAGCCAATTGTAAATGACGTGGAATAATTCTAGTTTTTTTATTATCACGTGCAGCATTACCAGCCAATTCAAGAACTTCAGCTGCCAAATATTCCATAACAGCAGCTAAATATACTGGAGCACCGGCACCAACACGTTCAGCATAATTGCCTTTACGTAACAAACGATGAATACGACCGACAGGGAATTGAAGACCAGCACGGTTTGAACGTGACTTTGCCTTTCCCTTTACTTTACCACCTTTACCACGGCCAGACATTGTTGTTATATATTTCACTTAATACACTTTTTCACAAATACACACACTAGCTGAATAGCTTGGGCACTTTATTTCCTAAACGCAATTTGTGCTGCGCTTATATACTTTTTCGTTTGTACATTGAGCAACCCCAATCGCATGTTTTCAAATTGATGCCGGCAATATTTAGCGAATCGTTACGAACAGGTTGAATGGTTTGTCGGAAAAAATACACTTAAAGGTGCGCATTTTGACACTTAGAAAATTATTAAAAAGTGTGAGTGATAGTGAAGTGATTTTGTGAAAATTAAATATGCCTCCTAAAACTAGTGGTAAAGCAGCTAAGAAGGCCGGTAAGGCTCAGAAGAATATTACTAAAAACGACAAGAAGAAGAAGCGTAAGAGGAAGGAAAGTTATGCCATCTACATTTATAAAGTGTTGAAACAAGTACATCCTGATACTGGTATATCGTCGAAAGCAATGAGTATCATGAACAGTTTTGTTAATGACATTTTTGAACGTATTGCTGCTGAAGCATCACGTTTAGCTCATTACAATAAACGTTCAACAATTACTAGTCGCGAAATTCAAACTGCCGTACGCCTATTGTTGCCTGGTGAATTGGCTAAGCATGCCGTGAGTGAGGGTACTAAGGCTGTTACCAAATACACAAGCTCCAAGTAATTTGTGCGACTGAGGAAAATATGTATAAAAGTGAAAAATGTTAACAAAAAGGCCCTTTTCAGGGCCACAAAATATAAATTAACAAAGAGATATGAATTTTTCTAAGTCGATGAAAATTTTTAATTTTGTTTTGCAATTGAATCATCAATTTTAAAATTGGTCAGCATGGTAGGGTTGACTTACAGTGTCAGACACTAGAGCGGTTAATTATTATGGCGAAGCAACGCTGTAGTCAGACGTATTGCGTACATTTTTGACCTTTTTGTTTGTATATTTTGTAGCCCTGAAAAGGGCTTATTGATAATTCAACATTTAATGAATGTTGTGTCCTTGTAAATTATCACAAAAAACGCAGCATATTTATTTTTTAGCTGACGCCTTTTTTGCAGCTGGCTTTTTAGTCGCAGCCTTTTTTGGTTTGGTAGCAGTTGCTTTTGCTTTTGTTGCCTTTGACTTAGCGGTGGCAGATTTCGACTTGGTTGGCTTGGCTTTAACGGCGCCAGTCTTTTTTGCGTCTTTAGCCTTAGATTTCTCACTTTTCTTTTTTTCGGCGGTTTTCTTAGTGGCAACAGCTTTTTTCACTTTTTTCTCACCACTTGCCTTTTTGACACCACTCGACGATTTTTTCTTTAATGTTGCACTATCTTTTTTGGCTTTTGATTTATCAACCGATTTTGACTTACCATCACCTGATTTAGTGGCTGCAGCTGATAATTTAAATGAACCAGATGCCCCCTTTCCTTTGGTTTGAATCAATTTTCCACTAGTAACAGCCGATTTCAAATAGCGCTTAATAAATGGTGCCAATTTTTGGGCGTCACATTTATATGTTGCACTAATATATTTCTTAATTGCCAAAAGTGATGAGCCACCACGTTCCTTCAAATTCTTAATCGATGCATCTACCATTTGTTGAGTTGGTGGATGAGTGGGAGCAACCGATGGTTTTTTGGGTTTAGTTGCTTTTTTAGCAGCAACTTTCTTCTCAGCAACAGCAGCAGAAGCAGCTACTGGTGAGCTAACATTTGCAACAGCGATTGTGTCAGACATTTTCACTTAATTATTTTATTTAAACTTTTATTAACACTTGAAAATATTTATCAATTTAAGCACACAAAGCACAAACTCACTATTTATACTTTTTTACACAAGCGCATAGAATGCGATACTCTGTTTAAAATTTGAGAAGCGCAGCGAAAAGATGGATGACAAATGTTTTCATTTCAGTGCTACGTACCATTTACATTTGATAAACTTTTCATCTTAATAAATTAATTAAAATTCACATATTAAAGTTATTGCAAATATTCATGTAAAAATAGATAACTGAAATGTGTTAGTTTAATATACGAATTCATTTAAATTGATGAATTTCATATTTTCGGAGTGTCAGGCATTTTAATCAAAAGTTTGCACTGATAAAATCGAATTTTTTCTCAATTAAGTGAAATTTCTTAAAATATATTTGTACTAATCAAAATTTTAATTCGGATATATAAAATATGTTAAATTAGAAATCAAAAAACTTATCTTCGTTGAGTTTTAACAACATTATTTTATTTTAAAAAATTTTTTAAATATTTCTATTGCAACACTAGAGTAACCCTATATGGCTTCACTTAAAGGCATCTAAAGTTTGGAATTTTAGTCTGAATTGATTATTGATATTGGACGTCTACAACTTATATGTATAATTAAATGAAATTTCATGACATTCAAAAAAAAAATAAAAAAAATTCTCATTGAATGCTTATTAATTATCAATATGATTATAATATACATATCTGAACATAATCGGACATCAGCGTCCATTTTAAGTACTATAATAGGTGGATGAGTATGAATTTGTACTATGCAGATTCATTTTGTATTTATATGATGAATGCTTATAAGCTTTAAATCAATAATTGATATGGTAAAAAATTATAACTAATATTATTATGCACGTAAATGTATGCGCGCGTATGAAATTTTTCCATTGAATCTATAGAAATATTAAATTGTATTCCAAGTATTTATTCAATTAAATGCAATTTAATAAAAAAAATATTTATGTACATATATATACATAAAATAAAAGAAAAAGTTGGATATGCCAACAACACGCGGTGTTCCCAAGCGGTCCCCCATCTAAGTACTAACCGCGCCCGACGCTGCTTAATTTCGGTGATCGGACGAGAACCGATGTATTCAGCGTGGTATGGTCGTTGGCAAAATTTGTTTGCCTAAATTGGTATAAGTATGGCTACTTTAATGTGTATACTCGCAGCTGTGAATTTGTCCTTTTTTTTTAAATGATATAAGTCGATTTAAGTAAATTTTGTTATATACTTTATAGTTTAGTGTATTCAGATACTCTTGCTACTAAAATCAGATTAAGTTTATTTTTTACAAAAATGAACTTATGCCATTTTTGAAAATAAGCCTGCTATTATAGACATATTTATATCGCTTGGCTTGTGTCGGGGTATATTCATTTGCATGAGTTTTCATTATGCATACATACGTATGCTACTTAGTTTAAACGAACATTCATACATACTACATATGCATGTACATCTTAATAACATATCTTTCTGTTATGTATTGTATTAGAGAAATTTTGAAATCTTTGTTAAAAAATATTGTGGTCCTGAAAAGGACCGTTTGTTTGAATGTATATTTATTTTGTGTTAATATATCCGTAAAAATGAATTTAACCGCCGAAACCATACAATGTACGACCCTGCCTCTTCAATGCATATACAACATCCATAGCCGTAACTGTTTTCCTTTTAGCATGTTCAGTATAAGTGACTGCATCACGGATAACATTTTCCAAAAATACTTTTAAAACACCACGAGTTTCTTCATATATTAAACCAGATATACGTTTTACGCCACCACGACGTGCTAAACGTCGAATAGCTGGCTTTGTGATACCTTGGATGTTATCACGTAAAACTTTGCGATGACGTTTGGCGCCACCTTTACCTAATCCTTTTCCACCTTTGCCACGACCAGTCATTTTTTCTATTTAGCACTTTTTTTAGCTTTCACAAGAACACTTCACTTGATCACTTCACTTCACAACTAATAGCTTGGTTACCGAACGTAGCTGCTATTTATACAAAAATCCACAACATTGAGTGAGCTACCATTATGTGGCATAAATATTTCTATCTCATTTTAACTCGCACAATATTGCAACCCTAAAAAAAATGGACAAATGAAACGTTTTTGTGTATTTTATTATATGTATTTCCACATTTATAAAAATTAGGTTTATTAAGTGAAGTGTTCAGTGATCAGTGTTTATTTTGAATTGTGAAAAATAAAAGTGAGAAATGGCTCGTACAAAGCAAACAGCCCGTAAATCGACTGGTGGTAAAGCGCCACGTAAACAATTGGCCACTAAAGCTGCTCGCAAAAGTGCGCCGGCAACTGGTGGAGTGAAGAAGCCACATCGTTATCGCCCAGGTACAGTCGCTTTGCGTGAAATTCGTCGTTATCAGAAGAGTACCGAACTGTTGATTCGTAAATTGCCATTCCAACGTTTAGTGCGTGAAATTGCTCAAGATTTTAAAACTGATTTACGTTTCCAGAGTTCAGCTGTTATGGCATTACAAGAAGCAAGTGAAGCATATTTAGTTGGTTTGTTCGAAGATACAAATTTGTGTGCCATTCATGCAAAACGTGTCACAATTATGCCAAAAGATATTCAATTGGCTAGACGTATACGTGGTGAACGTGCTTAATTCCATATTTTAATAAATATTATAAACGGTCCTTTTCAGGACCACAAATTTTTTTAAACAAAAAAGATCAAAAATAACTGAAGCAACTGTTAATTGTTAAAATAATAAAATGAAAATTCGTATTTTGATAGTAGCAACTGTAGTTTTACCCTTAATATGGTGTGTATACCTACTCACGAGTATATACACATTTATTTGCTAAACACATACATTAGTATGTATGCACGGTTGTGTGTTTGTACCTTTGGTACGTATGAATACACGCCACAACTTTTTGCGCCTTTGTCGAGATGCTCATACAAACATACATATGTACATATATACATACAATATGTAGTAGCTTGCATGCTGTACTTTTTTAATGTTGCTCAGTTTTTTTTCTTCTGGAAAATGATGTAAGTCAACTTTTTTATGAATATTTTCAAACACTATTTTATTAATTGAAGTAGTTGTTAACGCAGATTTCGTTAAAAAAATAAATTTTCCAAAAGTGTACTTATGACCTTTTAAATTTTTCTTTCAAAAAGTGTTTTAATAGGTTTTAAAATAGATAAATACATATATATGACAATATAATTAATCTCTTTGTATATATATTTTGTCGTCCTGAAAAGGACGGTTTTAAATTTGGCGTCTAAGAATATATGTAAATCGGCGATTACATCACTTATGCTTTCTTTTCGGTCTTCTTTGGCAAAAGTACAGCTTGAATATTTGGTAAAACACCACCTTGAGCTATGGTAACTCCAGACAATAGTTTATTCAATTCTTCATCGTTACGAATAGCCAATTGTAAATGACGTGGAATAATTCTAGTTTTTTTATTATCACGTGCAGCATTACCAGCCAATTCAAGAACTTCAGCTGCCAAATATTCCATAACAGCAGCTAAATATACTGGAGCACCGGCACCAACACGTTCAGCATAATTGCCTTTACGTAACAAACGATGAATACGACCGACAGGGAATTGAAGACCAGCACGGTTTGAACGTGACTTTGCCTTTCCCTTTACTTTACCACCTTTACCACGGCCAGACATTGTTGTTATATATTTCACTTAATACACTTTTTCACAAATACACACACTAGCTGAATAGCTTGGGCACTTTATTTCCTAAACGCAATTTGTGCTGCGCTTATATACTTTTTCGTTTGTACATTGAGCAACCCCAATCGCATGTTTTCAAATTAATGCCGGCAATATTTAGCGAATCGTTACGAACAGGTTGAATGGTTTGTCGGAAAAAATACACTTAAAGGTGCGCATTTTGACACTTAGAAAATTATTAAAAAGTGTGAGTGATAGTGAAGTGATTTTGTGAAAATTAAATATGCCTCCTAAAACTAGTGGTAAAGCAGCTAAGAAGGCCGGTAAGGCTCAGAAGAATATTACTAAAAACGACAAGAAGAAGAAGCGTAAGAGGAAGGAAAGTTATGCCATCTACATTTATAAAGTGTTGAAACAAGTACATCCTGATACTGGTATATCGTCGAAAGCAATGAGTATCATGAACAGTTTTGTTAATGACATTTTTGAACGTATTGCTGCTGAAGCATCACGTTTAGCTCATTACAATAAACGTTCAACAATTACTAGTCGCGAAATTCAAACTGCCGTACGCCTATTGTTGCCTGGTGAATTGGCTAAGCATGCCGTGAGTGAGGGTACTAAGGCTGTTACCAAATACACAAGCTCCAAGTAATTTGTGCGACTGAGGAAAATATGTATAAAAGTGAAAAATGTTAACAAAAAGGCCCTTTTCAGGGCCACAAAATATAAATTAACAAAGAGATATGAATTTTTCTAAGTCGATGAAAATTTTTAATTTTGTTTTGCAATTGAATCATCAATTTTAAAATTGGTCAGCATGGTAGGGTTGACTTACAGTGTCAGACACTAGAGCGTTTAATTATTATGGCGAAGCAACGCTGTAGTCAGACGTATTGCGTACATTTTTGACCTTTTTGTTTGTATATTTTGTAGCCCTGAAAAGGGCTTATTGATAATTCAACATTTAATGAATGTTGTGTCCTTGTAAATTATCACAAAAAACGCAGCATATTTATTTTTTAGCTGACGCCTTTTTTGCAGCTGGCTTTTTAGTCGCAGCCTTTTTTGGTTTGGTAGCAGTTGCTTTTGCTTTTGTTGCCTTTGACTTAGCGGTGGCAGATTTCGACTTGGTTGGCTTGGCTTTAACGGCGCCAGTCTTTTTTGCGTCTTTAGCCTTAGATTTCTCACTTTTCTTTTTTTCGGCGGTTTTCTTAGTGGCAACAGCTTTTTTCACTTTTTTCTCACCACTTGCCTTTTTGACACCACTCGACGATTTTTTCTTTAATGTTGCACTATCTTTTTTGGCTTTTGATTTATCAACCGATTTTGACTTACCATCACCTGATTTAGTGGCTGCAGCTGATAATTTAAATGAACCAGATGCCCCCTTTCCTTTGGTTTGAATCAATTTTCCACTAGTAACAGCCGATTTCAAATAGCGCTTAATAAATGGTGCCAATTTTTGGGCGTCACATTTATATGTTGCACTAATATATTTCTTAATTGCCAAAAGTGATGAGCCACCACGTTCCTTCAAATTCTTAATCGATGCATCTACCATTTGTTGAGTTGGTGGATGAGTGGGAGCAACCGATGGTTTTTTGGGTTTAGTTGCTTTTTTAGCAGCAACTTTCTTCTCAGCAACAGCAGCAGAAGCAGCTACTGGTGAGCTAACATTTGCAACAGCGATTGTGTCAGACATTTTCACTTAATTATTTTATTTAAACTTTTATTAACACTTGAAAATATTTATCAATTTAAGCACACAAAGCACAAACTCACTATTTATACTTTTTTACACAAGCGCATAGAATGCGATACTCTGTTTAAAATTTGAGAAGCGCAGCGAAAAGATGGATGACAAATGTTTTCATTTCAGTGCTACGTACCATTTACATTTGATAAACTTTTCATCTTAATAAATTAATTAAAATTCACATATTAAAGTTATTGCAAATATTCATGTAAAAATAGATAACTGAAATGTGTTAGTTTAATATACGAATTCATTTAAATTGATGAATTTCATATTTTCGGAGTGTCAGGCATTTTAATCAAAAGTTTGCACTGATAAAATCGAATTTTTTCTCAATTAAGTGAAATTTCTTAAAATATATTTGTACTAATCAAAATTTTAATTCGGATATATAAAATATGTTAAATTAGAAATCAAAAAACTTATCTTCGTTGAGTTTTAACAACATTATTTTATTTTAAAAAATTTTTTAAATATTTCTATTGCAACACTAGAGTAACCCTATATGGCTTCACTTAAAGGCATCTAAAGTTTGGAATTTTAGTCTGAATTGATTATTGATATTGGACGTCTACAACTTATATGTATAATTAAATGAAATTTCATGACATTCAAAAAAAAAATAAAAAAAATTCTCATTGAATGCTTATTAATTATCAATATGATTATAATATACATATCTGAACATAATCGGACATCAGCGTCCATTTTAAGTACTATAATAGGTGGATGAGTATGAATTTGTACTATGCAGATTCATTTTGTATTTATATGATGAATGCTTATAAGCTTTAAATCAATAATTGATATGGTAAAAAATTATAACTAATATTATTATGCACGTAAATGTATGCGCGCGTATGAAATTTTTCCATTGAATCTATAGAAATATTAAATTGTATTCCAAGTATTTATTCAATTAAATGCAATTTAATAAAAAAAATATTTATGTACATATATATACATAAAATAAAAGAAAAAGTTGGATATGCCAACAACACGCGGTGTTCCCAAGCGGTCCCCCATCTAAGTACTAACCGCGCCCGACGCTGCTTAATTTCGGTGATCGGACGAGAACCGATGTATTCAGCGTGGTATGGTCGTTGGCAAAATTTGTTTGCCTAAATTGGTATAAGTATGGCTACTTTAATGTGTATACTCGCAGCTGTGAATTTGTCCTTTTTTTTTAAATGATATAAGTCGATTTAAGTAAATTTTGTTATATACTTTATAGTTTAGTGTATTCAGATACTCTTGCTACTAAAATCAGATTAAGTTTATTTTTTACAAAAATGAACTTATGCCATTTTTGAAAATAAGCCTGCTATTATAGACATATTTATATCGCTTGGCTTGTGTCGGGGTATATTCATTTGCATGAGTTTTCATTATGCATACATACGTATGCTACTTAGTTTAAACGAACATTCATACATACTACATATGCATGTACATCTTAATAACATATCTTTCTGTTATGTATTGTATTAGAGAAATTTTGAAATCTTTGTTAAAAAATATTGTGGTCCTGAAAAGGACCGTTTGTTTGAATGTATATTTATTTTGTGTTAATATATCCGTAAAAATGAATTTAACCGCCGAAACCATACAATGTACGACCCTGCCTCTTCAATGCATATACAACATCCATAGCCGTAACTGTTTTCCTTTTAGCATGTTCAGTATAAGTGACTGCATCACGGATAACATTTTCCAAAAATACTTTTAAAACACCACGAGTTTCTTCATATATTAAACCAGATATACGTTTTACGCCACCACGACGTGCTAAACGTCGAATAGCTGGCTTTGTGATACCTTGGATGTTATCACGTAAAACTTTGCGATGACGTTTGGCGCCACCTTTACCTAATCCTTTTCCACCTTTGCCACGACCAGTCATTTTTTCTATTTAGCACTTTTTTTAGCTTTCACAAGAACACTTCACTTGATCACTTCACTTCACAACTAATAGCTTGGTTACCGAACGTAGCTGCTATTTATACAAAAATCCACAACATTGAGTGAGCTACCATTATGTGGCATAAATATTTCTATCTCATTTTAACTCGCACAATATTGCAACCCTAAAAAAAATGGACAAATGAAACGTTTTTGTGTATTTTATTATATGTATTTCCACATTTATAAAAATTAGGTTTATTAAGTGAAGTGTTCAGTGATCAGTGTTTATTTTGAATTGTGAAAAATAAAAGTGGGAAATGGCTCGTACAAAGCAAACAGCCCGTAAATCGACTGGTGGTAAAGCGCCACGTAAACAATTGGCCACTAAAGCTGCTCGCAAAAGTGCGCCGGCAACTGGTGGAGTGAAGAAGCCACATCGTTATCGCCCAGGTACAGTCGCTTTGCGTGAAATTCGTCGTTATCAGAAGAGTACCGAACTGTTGATTCGTAAATTGCCATTCCAACGTTTAGTGCGTGAAATTGCTCAAGATTTTAAAACTGATTTACGTTTCCAGAGTTCAGCTGTTATGGCATTACAAGAAGCAAGTGAAGCATATTTAGTTGGTTTGTTCGAAGATACAAATTTGTGTGCCATTCATGCAAAACGTGTCACAATTATGCCAAAAGATATTCAATTGGCTAGACGTATACGTGGTGAACGTGCTTAATTCCATATTTTAATAAATATTATAAACGGTCCTTTTCAGGACCACAAATTTTTTTAAACAAAAAAGATCAAAAATAACTGAAGCAACTGTTAATTGTTAAAATAATAAAATGAAAATTCGTATTTTGATAGTAGCAACTGTAGTTTTACCCTTAATATGGTGTGTATACCTACTCACGAGTATATACACATTTATTTGCTAAACACATACATTAGTATGTATGCACGGTTGTGTGTTTGTACCTTTGGTACGTATGAATACACGCCACAACTTTTTGCGCCTTTGTCGAGATGCTCATACAAACATACATATGTACATATATACATACAATATGTAGTAGCTTGCATGCTGTACTTTTTTAATGTTGCTCAGTTTTTTTTCTTCTGGAAAATGATGTAAGTCAACTTTTTTATGAATATTTTCAAACACTATTTTATTAATTGAAGTAGTTGTTAACGCAGATTTCGTTAAAAAAATAAATTTTCCAAAAGTGTACTTATGACCTTTTAAATTTTTCTTTCAAAAAGTGTTTTAATAGGTTTTAAAATAGATAAATACATATATATGACAATATAATTAATCTCTTTGTATATATATTTTGTCGTCCTGAAAAGGACGGTTTTAAATTTGGCGTCTAAGAATATATGTAAATCGGCGATTACATCACTTATGCTTTCTTTTCGGTCTTCTTTGGCAAAAGTACAGCTTGAATATTTGGTAAAACACCACCTTGAGCTATGGTAACTCCAGACAATAGTTTATTCAATTCTTCATCGTTACGAATAGCCAATTGTAAATGACGTGGAATAATTCTAGTTTTTTTATTATCACGTGCAGCATTACCAGCCAATTCAAGAACTTCAGCTGCCAAATATTCCATAACAGCAGCTAAATATACTGGAGCACCGGCACCAACACGTTCAGCATAATTGCCTTTACGTAACAAACGATGAATACGACCGACAGGGAATTGAAGACCAGCACGGTTTGAACGTGACTTTGCCTTTCCCTTTACTTTACCACCTTTACCACGGCCAGACATTGTTGTTATATATTTCACTTAATACACTTTTTCACAAATACACACACTAGCTGAATAGCTTGGGCACTTTATTTCCTAAACGCAATTTGTGCTGCGCTTATATACTTTTTCGTTTGTACATTGAGCAACCCCAATCGCATGTTTTCAAATTAATGCCGGCAATATTTAGCGAATCGTTACGAACAGGTTGAATGGTTTGTCGGAAAAAATACACTTAAAGGTGCGCATTTTGACACTTAGAAAATTATTAAAAAGTGTGAGTGATAGTGAAGTGATTTTGTGAAAATTAAATATGCCTCCTAAAACTAGTGGTAAAGCAGCTAAGAAGGCCGGTAAGGCTCAGAAGAATATTACTAAAAACGACAAGAAGAAGAAGCGTAAGAGGAAGGAAAGTTATGCCATCTACATTTATAAAGTGTTGAAACAAGTACATCCTGATACTGGTATATCGTCGAAAGCAATGAGTATCATGAACAGTTTTGTTAATGACATTTTTGAACGTATTGCTGCTGAAGCATCACGTTTAGCTCATTACAATAAACGTTCAACAATTACTAGTCGCGAAATTCAAACTGCCGTACGCCTATTGTTGCCTGGTGAATTGGCTAAGCATGCCGTGAGTGAGGGTACTAAGGCTGTTACCAAATACACAAGCTCCAAGTAATTTGTGCGACTGAGGAAAATATGTATAAAAGTGAAAAATGTTAACAAAAAGGCCCTTTTCAGGGCCACAAAATATAAATTAACAAAGAGATATGAATTTTTCTAAGTCGATGAAAATTTTTAATTTTGTTTTGCAATTGAATCATCAATTTTAAAATTGGTCAGCATGGTAGGGTTGACTTACAGTGTCAGACACTAGAGCGGTTAATTATTATGGCGAAGCAACGCTGTAGTCAGACGTATTGCGTACATTTTTGACCTTTTTGTTTGTATATTTTGTAGCCCTGAAAAGGGCTTATTGATAATTCAACATTTAATGAATGTTGTGTCCTTGTAAATTATCACAAAAAACGCAGCATATTTATTTTTTAGCTGACGCCTTTTTTGCAGCTGGCTTTTTAGTCGCAGCCTTTTTTGGTTTGGTAGCAGTTGCTTTTGCTTTTGTTGCCTTTGACTTAGCGGTGGCAGATTTCGACTTGGTTGGCTTGGCTTTAACGGCGCCAGTCTTTTTTGCGTCTTTAGCCTTAGATTTCTCACTTTTCTTTTTTTCGGCGGTTTTCTTAGTGGCAACAGCTTTTTTCACTTTTTTCTCACCACTTGCCTTTTTGACACCACTCGACGATTTTTTCTTTAATGTTGCACTATCTTTTTTGGCTTTTGATTTATCAACCGATTTTGACTTACCATCACCTGATTTAGTGGCTGCAGCTGATAATTTAAATGAACCAGATGCCCCCTTTCCTTTGGTTTGAATCAATTTTCCACTAGTAACAGCCGATTTCAAATAGCGCTTAATAAATGGTGCCAATTTTTGGGCGTCACATTTATATGTTGCACTAATATATTTCTTAATTGCCAAAAGTGATGAGCCACCACGTTCCTTCAAATTCTTAATCGATGCATCTACCATTTGTTGAGTTGGTGGATGAGTGGGAGCAACCGATGGTTTTTTGGGTTTAGTTGCTTTTTTAGCAGCAACTTTCTTCTCAGCAACAGCAGCAGAAGCAGCTACTGGTGAGCTAACATTTGCAACAGCGATTGTGTCAGACATTTTCACTTAATTATTTTATTTAAACTTTTATTAACACTTGAAAATATTTATCAATTTAAGCACACAAAGCACAAACTCACTATTTATACTTTTTTACACAAGCGCATAGAATGCGATACTCTGTTTAAAATTTGAGAAGCGCAGCGAAAAGATGGATGACAAATGTTTTCATTTCAGTGCTACGTACCATTTACATTTGATAAACTTTTCATCTTAATAAATTAATTAAAATTCACATATTAAAGTTATTGCAAATATTCATGTAAAAATAGATAACTGAAATGTGTTAGTTTAATATACGAATTCATTTAAATTGATGAATTTCATATTTTCGGAGTGTCAGGCATTTTAATCAAAAGTTTGCACTGATAAAATCGAATTTTTTCTCAATTAAGTGAAATTTCTTAAAATATATTTGTACTAATCAAAATTTTAATTCGGATATATAAAATATGTTAAATTAGAAATCAAAAAACTTATCTTCGTTGAGTTTTAACAACATTATTTTATTTTAAAAAATTTTTTAAATATTTCTATTGCAACACTAGAGTAACCCTATATGGCTTCACTTAAAGGCATCTAAAGTTTGGAATTTTAGTCTGAATTGATTATTGATATTGGACGTCTACAACTTATATGTATAATTAAATGAAATTTCATGACATTCAAAAAAAAAATAAAAAAAATTCTCATTGAATGCTTATTAATTATCAATATGATTATAATATACATATCTGAACATAATCGGACATCAGCGTCCATTTTAAGTACTATAATAGGTGGATGAGTATGAATTTGTACTATGCAGATTCATTTTGTATTTATATGATGAATGCTTATAAGCTTTAAATCAATAATTGATATGGTAAAAAATTATAACTAATATTATTATGCACGTAAATGTATGCGCGCGTATGAAATTTTTCCATTGAATCTATAGAAATATTAAATTGTATTCCAAGTATTTATTCAATTAAATGCAATTTAATAAAAAAAATATTTATGTACATATATATACATAAAATAAAAGAAAAAGTTGGATATGCCAACAACACGCGGTGTTCCCAAGCGGTCCCCCATCTAAGTACTAACCGCGCCCGACGCTGCTTAATTTCGGTGATCGGACGAGAACCGATGTATTCAGCGTGGTATGGTCGTTGGCAAAATTTGTTTGCCTAAATTGGTATAAGTATGGCTACTTTAATGTGTATACTCGCAGCTGTGAATTTGTCCTTTTTTTTTAAATGATATAAGTCGATTTAAGTAAATTTTGTTATATACTTTATAGTTTAGTGTATTCAGATACTCTTGCTACTAAAATCAGATTAAGTTTATTTTTTACAAAAATGAACTTATGCCATTTTTGAAAATAAGCCTGCTATTATAGACATATTTATATCGCTTGGCTTGTGTCGGGGTATATTCATTTGCATGAGTTTTCATTATGCATACATACGTATGCTACTTAGTTTAAACGAACATTCATACATACTACATATGCATGTACATCTTAATAACATATCTTTCTGTTATGTATTGTATTAGAGAAATTTTGAAATCTTTGTTAAAAAATATTGTGGTCCTGAAAAGGACCGTTTGTTTGAATGTATATTTATTTTGTGTTAATATATCCGTAAAAATGAATTTAACCGCCGAAACCATACAATGTACGACCCTGCCTCTTCAATGCATATACAACATCCATAGCCGTAACTGTTTTCCTTTTAGCATGTTCAGTATAAGTGACTGCATCACGGATAACATTTTCCAAAAATACTTTTAAAACACCACGAGTTTCTTCATATATTAAACCAGATATACGTTTTACGCCACCACGACGTGCTAAACGTCGAATAGCTGGCTTTGTGATACCTTGGATGTTATCACGTAAAACTTTGCGATGACGTTTGGCGCCACCTTTACCTAATCCTTTTCCACCTTTGCCACGACCAGTCATTTTTTCTATTTAGCACTTTTTTTAGCTTTCACAAGAACACTTCACTTGATCACTTCACTTCACAACTAATAGCTTGGTTACCGAACGTAGCTGCTATTTATACAAAAATCCACAACATTGAGTGAGCTACCATTATGTGGCATAAATATTTCTATCTCATTTTAACTCGCACAATATTGCAACCCTAAAAAAAATGGACAAATGAAACGTTTTTGTGTATTTTATTATATGTATTTCCACATTTATAAAAATTAGGTTTATTAAGTGAAGTGTTCAGTGATCAGTGTTTATTTTGAATTGTGAAAAATAAAAGTGGGAAATGGCTCGTACAAAGCAAACAGCCCGTAAATCGACTGGTGGTAAAGCGCCACGTAAACAATTGGCCACTAAAGCTGCTCGCAAAAGTGCGCCGGCAACTGGTGGAGTGAAGAAGCCACATCGTTATCGCCCAGGTACAGTCGCTTTGCGTGAAATTCGTCGTTATCAGAAGAGTACCGAACTGTTGATTCGTAAATTGCCATTCCAACGTTTAGTGCGTGAAATTGCTCAAGATTTTAAAACTGATTTACGTTTCCAGAGTTCAGCTGTTATGGCATTACAAGAAGCAAGTGAAGCATATTTAGTTGGTTTGTTCGAAGATACAAATTTGTGTGCCATTCATGCAAAACGTGTCACAATTATGCCAAAAGATATTCAATTGGCTAGACGTATACGTGGTGAACGTGCTTAATTCCATATTTTAATAAATATTATAAACGGTCCTTTTCAGGACCACAAATTTTTTTAAACAAAAAAGATCAAAAATAACTGAAGCAACTGTTAATTGTTAAAATAATAAAATGAAAATTCGTATTTTGATAGTAGCAACTGTAGTTTTACCCTTAATATGGTGTGTATACCTACTCACGAGTATATACACATTTATTTGCTAAACACATACATTAGTATGTATGCACGGTTGTGTGTTTGTACCTTTGGTACGTATGAATACACGCCACAACTTTTTGCGCCTTTGTCGAGATGCTCATACAAACATACATATGTACATATATACATACAATATGTAGTAGCTTGCATGCTGTACTTTTTTAATGTTGCTCAGTTTTTTTTCTTCTGGAAAATGATGTAAGTCAACTTTTTTATGAATATTTTCAAACACTATTTTATTAATTGAAGTAGTTGTTAACGCAGATTTCGTTAAAAAAATAAATTTTCCAAAAGTGTACTTATGACCTTTTAAATTTTTCTTTCAAAAAGTGTTTTAATAGGTTTTAAAATAGATAAATACATATATATGACAATATAATTAATCTCTTTGTATATATATTTTGTCGTCCTGAAAAGGACGGTTTTAAATTTGGCGTCTAAGAATATATGTAAATCGGCGATTACATCACTTATGCTTTCTTTTCGGTCTTCTTTGGCAAAAGTACAGCTTGAATATTTGGTAAAACACCACCTTGAGCTATGGTAACTCCAGACAATAGTTTATTCAATTCTTCATCGTTACGAATAGCCAATTGTAAATGACGTGGAATAATTCTAGTTTTTTTATTATCACGTGCAGCATTACCAGCCAATTCAAGAACTTCAGCTGCCAAATATTCCATAACAGCAGCTAAATATACTGGAGCACCGGCACCAACACGTTCAGCATAATTGCCTTTACGTAACAAACGATGAATACGACCGACAGGGAATTGAAGACCAGCACGGTTTGAACGTGACTTTGCCTTTCCCTTTACTTTACCACCTTTACCACGGCCAGACATTGTTGTTATATATTTCACTTAATACACTTTTTCACAAATACACACACTAGCTGAATAGCTTGGGCACTTTATTTCCTAAACGCAATTTGTGCTGCGCTTATATACTTTTTCGTTTGTACATTGAGCAACCCCAATCGCATGTTTTCAAATTAATGCCGGCAATATTTAGCGAATCGTTACGAACAGGTTGAATGGTTTGTCGGAAAAAATACACTTAAAGGTGCGCATTTTGACACTTAGAAAATTATTAAAAAGTGTGAGTGATAGTGAAGTGATTTTGTGAAAATTAAATATGCCTCCTAAAACTAGTGGTAAAGCAGCTAAGAAGGCCGGTAAGGCTCAGAAGAATATTACTAAAAACGACAAGAAGAAGAAGCGTAAGAGGAAGGAAAGTTATGCCATCTACATTTATAAAGTGTTGAAACAAGTACATCCTGATACTGGTATATCGTCGAAAGCAATGAGTATCATGAACAGTTTTGTTAATGACATTTTTGAACGTATTGCTGCTGAAGCATCACGTTTAGCTCATTACAATAAACGTTCAACAATTACTAGTCGCGAAATTCAAACTGCCGTACGCCTATTGTTGCCTGGTGAATTGGCTAAGCATGCCGTGAGTGAGGGTACTAAGGCTGTTACCAAATACACAAGCTCCAAGTAATTTGTGCGACTGAGGAAAATATGTATAAAAGTGAAAAATGTTAACAAAAAGGCCCTTTTCAGGGCCACAAAATATAAATTAACAAAGAGATATGAATTTTAAAATTGGTCAGCATGGTAGGGCTGACTTACAGTGTCAGACACTAGAGCGGTTAATTATTATGGCGAAGCAACGCTGTAGTCAGACGTATTGCGTACATTTTTGATCCTTTTGTTTGTATATTTTGTAGCCCTGAAAAGGGCTTATTGATAATTCAACATTTAATGAATGTTGTGTCCTTGTAAATTATCACAAAAAACGCAGCATATTTATTTTTTAGCTGATGCCTTTTTTGCAGCTGGCTTTTTAGTCGCAGCCTTTTTTGGTTTGGTAGCAGTTGCTTTTGCTTTTGTTGCCTTTGACTTAGCGGTGGCAGATTTCGACTTGGTTGGCTTGGCTTTAACGGCGCCAGTCTTTTTTGCGTCTTTAGCCTTAGATTTCTCACTTTTCTTTTTTTCGGCGGTTTTCTTAGTGGCAACAGCTTTTTTCACTTTTTTCTCACCACTTGCCTTTTTGACACCACTCGACGATTTTTTCTTTAATGTTGCACTATCTTTTTTGGCTTTTGATTTATCAACCGATTTTGACTTACCATCACCTGATTTAGTGGCTGCAGCTGATAATTTAAATGAACCAGATGCCCCCTTTCCTTTGGTTTGAATCAATTTTCCACTAGTAACAGCCGATTTCAAATAGCGCTTAATAAATGGTGCCAATTTTTGGGCGTCACATTTATATGTTGCACTAATATATTTCTTAATTGCCAAAAGTGATGAGCCACCACGTTCCTTCAAATTCTTAATCGATGCATCTACCATTTGTTGAGTTGGTGGATGAGTGGGAGCAACCGATGGTTTTTTGGGTTTAGTTGCTTTTTTAGCAGAAACTTTCTTCTCAGCAACAGCAGCAGAAGCAGCTACTGGTGAGCTAACATTTGCAACAGCGATTGTGTCAGACATTTTCACTTAATTATTTTATTTAAACTTTTATTAACACTTGAAAATATTTATCAATTTAAGCACACAAAGCACAAACTCACTATTTATACTTTTTTATACAAGCGCATAGAATGCGATACTCTGTTTAAAATTTGAGAAGCGCAGCGAAAAGATGGATGACAAATGTTTTCATTTCAGTGCTACGTACCATTTACATTTGATAAACTTTTCATCTTAATAAATTAATTAAAATTCACATATTAAAGTTATTGCAAATATTCATGTAAAAATAGATAACTGAAATGTGTTAGTTTAATATACGAATTCATTTAAATTGATGAATTTCATATTTTCGGAGTGTCAGGCATTTTAATCAAAAGTTTGCACTGATAAAATCGAATTTTTTCTCAATTAAGTGAAATTTCTTAAAATATATTTGTACTAATCAAAATTTTAATTCGGATATATAAAATATGTTAAATTAGAAATCAAAAAACTTATCTTCGTTGAGTTTTAACAACATTATTTTATTTTAAAAAATTTTTTAAATATTTCTATTGCAACACTAGAGTAACCCTATATGGCTTCACTTAAAGGCATCTAAAGTTTGGAATTTTAGTCTGAATTGATTATTGATATTGGACGTCTACAACTTATATGTATAATTAAATGAAATTTCATGACATTCAAAAAAAAAATAAAAAAAATTCTCATTGAATGCTTATTAATTATCAATATGATTATAATATACATATCTGAACATAATCGGACATCAGCGTCCATTTTAAGTACTATAATAGGTGGATGAGTATGAATTTGTACTATGCAGATTCATTTTGTATTTATATGATGAATGCTTATAAGCTTTAAATCAATAATTGATATGGTAAAAAATTATAACTAATATTATTATGCACGTAAATGTATGCGCGCGTATGAAATTTTTCCATTGAATCTATAGAAATATTAAATTGTATTCCAAGTATTTATTCAATTAAATGCAATTTAATAAAAAAAATATTTATGTACATATATATACATAAAATAAAAGAAAAAGTTGGATATGCCAACAACACGCGGTGTTCCCAAGCGGTCCCCCATCTAAGTACTAACCGCGCCCGACGCTGCTTAATTTCGGTGATCGGACGAGAACCGATGTATTCAGCGTGGTATGGTCGTTGGCAAAATTTGTTTGCCTAAATTGGTATAAGTATGGCTACTTTAATGTGTATACTCGCAGCTGTGAATTTGTCCTTTTTTTTTTAAATGATATAAGTCGATTTAAGTAAATTTTGTTATATACTTTATAGTTTAGTGTATTCAGATACTCTTGCTACTAAAATCAGATTAAGTTTATTTTTTACAAAAATGAACTTATGCCATTTTTGAAAATAAGCCTGCTATTATAGACATATTTATATCGCTTGGCTTGTGTCGGGGTATATTCATTTGCATGAGTTTTCATTATGCATACATACGTATGCTACTTAGTTTAAACGAACATTCATACATACTACATATGCATGTACATCTTAATAACATATCTTTCTGTTATGTATTGTATTAGAGAAATTTTGAAATCTTTGTTAAAAAATATTGTGGTCCTGAAAAGGACCGTTTGTTTGAATGTATATTTATTTTGTGTTAATATGTCCGTAAAAATGAATTTAACCGCCGAAACCATACAATGTACGACCCTGCCTCTTCAATGCATATACAACATCCATAGCCGTAACTGTTTTCCTTTTAGCATGTTCAGTATAAGTGACTGCATCACGGATAACATTTTCCAAAAATACTTTTAAAACACCACGAGTTTCTTCATATATTAAACCAGATATACGTTTTACGCCACCACGACGTGCTAAACGTCGAATAGCTGGCTTTGTGATACCTTGGATGTTATCACGTAAAACTTTGCGATGACGTTTGGCGCCACCTTTACCTAATCCTTTTCCACCTTTGCCACGACCAGTCATTTTTTCTATTTAGCACTTTTTTTAGCTTTCACAAGAACACTTCACTTGATCACTTCACAACTAATAGCTTGGTTACCGAACGTAGCTGCTATTTATACAAAAATCCACAACATTGAGTGAGCTACCATTATGTGGCATAAATATTTCTATCTCATTTTAACTCGCACAATATTGCAACCCTAAAAAAAATGGACAAATGAAACGTTTTTGTGTATTTTATTATATGTATTTCCACATTTATAAAAATTAGGTTTATTAAGTGAAGTGTTCAGTGATCAGTGTTTATTTTGAATTGTGAAAAATAAAAGTGAGAAATGGCTCGTACAAAGCAAACAGCCCGTAAATCGACTGGTGGTAAAGCGCCACGTAAACAATTGGCCACTAAAGCTGCTCGCAAAAGTGCGCCGGCAACTGGTGGAGTGAAGAAGCCACATCGTTATCGCCCAGGTACAGTCGCTTTGCGTGAAATTCGTCGTTATCAGAAGAGTACCGAACTGTTGATTCGTAAATTGCCATTCCAACGTTTGGTGCGTGAAATTGCTCAAGATTTTAAAACTGATTTACGTTTCCAGAGTTCAGCTGTTATGGCATTACAAGAAGCAAGTGAAGCATATTTAGTTGGTTTGTTCGAAGATACAAATTTGTGTGCCATTCATGCAAAACGTGTCACAATTATGCCAAAAGATATTCAATTGGCTAGACGTATACGTGGTGAACGTGCTTAATTCCATATTTTAATAAATATTATAAACGGTCCTTTTCAGGACCACAAATTTTTTTAAACAAAAAAGATCAAAAATAACTGAAGCAACTGTTAATGAAAATTCGTATTTTGATAGTAGCAGCTGTAGTTTTACCCTTAATATGGTGTGCATACCTACTCACATTTATTTGCTAAACACATACATTAGTATGTATGCACGGTTGTGTGTTTGTACCTTTGGTACGTATGAATACACGCCACAACTTTTTGCGCCTTTGTCGAGATGCTCATACAAACATACATATGTACATATATACATACAATATGTAGTAGCTTGCATGCTGTACTTTTTTAATGTTGCTCAGTTTTTTTTCTTCTGGAAAATGATGTAAGTCAACTTTTTTATGAATATTTTCAAACACTATTTTATTAATTGAAGTAGTTGTTAACGCAGATTTCGTTAAAAAAATAAATTTTCCAAAAGTGTACTTATGACCTTTTAAATTTTTCTTTCAAAAAGTGTTTTAATAGGTTTTAAAATAGATAAATACATATATATGACAATATAATTAATCTCTTTGTATATATATTTTGTCGTCCTGAAAAGGACGGTTTTAAATTTGGCGTCTAAGAATATATGTAAATCGGCGATTACATCACTTATGCTTTCTTTTCGGTCTTCTTTGGCAAAAGTACAGCTTGAATATTTGGTAAAACACCACCTTGAGCTATGGTAACTCCAGACAATAGTTTATTCAATTCTTCATCGTTACGAATAGCCAATTGTAAATGACGTGGAATAATTCTAGTTTTTTTATTATCACGTGCAGCATTACCAGCCAATTCAAGAACTTCAGCTGCCAAATATTCCATAACAGCAGCTAAATATACTGGAGCACCGGCACCAACACGTTCAGCATAATTGCCTTTACGTAACAAACGATGAATACGACCGACAGGGAATTGAAGACCAGCACGGTTTGAACGTGACTTTGCCTTTCCCTTTACTTTACCACCTTTACCACGGCCAGACATTATTGTTGTTATATATTTCACTTAATACACTTTTTCACAAATACACACACTAGCTGAATAGCTTGGGCACTTTATTTCCTAAACGCAATTTGTGCTGCGCTTATATACTTTTTCGTTTGTACATTGAGCAACCCCAATCGCATGTTTTCAAATTAATGCCGGCAATATTTAGCGAATCGTTACGAACAGGTTGAATGGTTTGTCGGAAAAAATACACTTAAAGGTGCGCATTTTGACACTTAGAAAATCAAAAAACATTAAGTGAAGTGTTCAGTGATCAGTGTTTGTTTTGAATTGTGAAAGGTGAAAGTGAGAAATGGCTCGTACAAAGTAAAGAGCAAGTGATTACTGACAATAGCTACTAGGTGTAGTGTATGCAATTGAATTTGCTATAGTGAAATGGACACTAATAACTCTTTTGCTCCCCTAGGGGATGATAAGACAATAAATCAATATTTAAAACAATCCAGTCCGACTAAACCTTCCCAAAATGGGAAGAAGAAGAGTCGGCGGGAAAAAAGGCGACGCAATAATCGTGATTGTGACGATGGGTCTTTGGACTCTAGTTCCGATTTTTCTAAAATTGTTGAATACAACAAAAAACTTTTGATTTTAAATAAACAATTTGAAAATAAAATTAACGAGCTGGAAAATCGGCTCAAAGCATATGAAACGGCTAGTGCAAGTGCAAGTGTGCCTAAAGTACAAACGAATCAGGAGGTGACAGACATAAATTATAATACAGAGGTTGAATACACTGATGGAATTGGAGACGATGAGGACAGCATGAACAGGGGAACAATTGACAACATGAACAATGAAAGGGAGGCAGCGGTGGCAGCGGAATTAATGGCGTCTGCAGTAACCCAAGAAAGAAAAGTAACAAATGTGAGTATCAAAAACCATAATAAAAGGAGCAAGCCTCCAATATATGTATGTTATAATATTAATATCAAAGAAATAGCCTCAAGGCTTAGTGGTCTACTGGGTCACAAAAATTTTTGTTTCAATATAATTAATAAAAACGTTACCCATGTTAGCCCATCAACCATCGAAGATTACATTATAATTAAAAAATATCTAAATGACAGTAAAATTTGTTATTATACATTTACGCCAAATGAGGTTAAACCCTACACTATGATTATCAAAAAGTTGTCACACATATATGAAGAATGTGAAGTATTAGACTACCTAAATAACTTGGATATAAGTGTAAAGATAATAAATTTAAAAAAGCTAAAATACAACTGGTTGGTCCAAATATCTAGGGACTCTAACGTAGCCGAATTTAAAAAAATTCAATATATTTTAAACTGCAAGGTGAGCTTTGAGGGTTTCAAAAATGACTCACCAATTCAATGCAAAAATTGTCAACGGTTTTCACACGTTGCAAGTAACTGTAACATGCCATTTAGGTGTGTCAAATGTAGTGAGTCGCACGGGCCAGGAAACTGCCAAGTCCCTCCCAAACACCTGAATACAGATAATTTCGTTTACACCGACAAATCTTCAGGACAAGTAGTGAAGCGCGTAGGACTGCCAGTCAAATGCGCAAATTGTTTAGGAGAAGGCCATACGGCCAATGATAAAAAATGTCCGAAAAGGATAGAAATAATAAACAGGCTAAGAACTAAAGGTAATAAGAAAATCGAAAAGGCAGCAAATCCAACAGCAAGATCGGCTGCAGCATCATATATTAACAAAAGTGTATCATATGCGGCAAAATTAAGTGGCGTTACTCAGCCAAATTCTATTAGGGAATCTGGTTTCGATGTAAAATTTAACGCTATCAACGAAGATTGTAAAAGACTACTAGGAAAAGACTTTTTTGGGTGTCTAACCAAAATAGAAAACTTTTCCAAAAGTTATAAAGCAATGGGCAGTGATGAGGAAAAATCACAAGCACTTTTTAATCTATTTTTGACATTGCGTTTGGATGTTTAGACACCTAAAATGCATTTTCATAAACGTAAACTCTCTAGTATCAAAAAAAAAGAGGCATTTTCTTAACATATTCCTAAAAAGGCACAACCCAGATGTGCTTCTGATAGCTGAGCATAAACTCAATATCAGACACAAAATACTATTTGATGGGTATAATTTTGTTGCTCAGTATCGTACTGAGAATAACGGAGGAGGCACTGCTATCTGTGTAAAGGAGTGCTATAAATATTCTAAGTTAAATACAATATGCAATAGCATAGAAAATATCGCGATAGAAATTGAATTAGTAGGTGGTGAAAAAGTGGCCTTTGTAGCCATGTATAAGCCTCCCAATTGCAAATTAATAAGCGAAGATCTAAGCAACATAATAGACGCTGTAACAGCTAAGCAAGTAGTTCTTGGATGTGATCTTAATGCTAGGCATCCTAATTGGGGGGATTCTTTTACAAATGTTAGCGGCAGAGAATTAGCCAATTGGTTAGATGGTCCTCATCTTTTACAAGTTGTACCCACAAAATTGCCCACGCGTCCTGTGAGCAACTCTTTTTTGGATTACTTTCTTATATCCGCTTACGTTACAATAAAATTTCATGAATATTTCTCCAACTCGCTGAGAACATTAGATTATGATTCAGACCATGATGCGGTTGAAATGATAATTATAACTAATGATCCGCTCAAAGTTCCGCCCGTAACCGTTCCCTGCTGGGATCGAGCTAATTTGAAAGATATAAACAGGATTTTAGATGATGAACTCGAAAAATATTCGCTGCCAGCTGATAGAAATGTGAGCGTGGTAGAAATCGACGAGTGCATACTAAATTTGGAAAAGACTTTTGAGAAGGCTATAAAAAAGAATGTCCCTATGGTAGAACTAAAAAAGAAATGCAACCTCAATCTTCCGAATAATATTCTCCAATTTATTAGGGAAAGGAAAAAAATCAGGAGACAAATATTTAGGTGTGTAGAGCCTCATCGCAAATCTACCCTGATTGCCATCAGGAGAAACATGGACATGATAATTTCAGTGTTGCTAACGATTCACGAAGATGAGTATTGGGCAAACCTATTTAAAAATATGAAAATGAATAACCATACATATAGAAGGGTTAAGCAACTTAGTGGTATTAAACGACATAGCGACCTACCTCCTCTAGTTGATGACGGCGGGTGCTTATTAGAGACTAATTTTGATAAAATTAATAAATTAGCTGATCGTTTCGAAAAAATTCATCATCAAAATGTTAATATGGGCTCTACTAATCACACTGAATATGTAGTTAATGAAAATGAAGGAATTAGAGGATACATTCCGTTTTTTAATTTTAATGACACATTCTCTGCAGATGGTTTATCTTCCATAAACGAAAATGATATATCTGAGCTAAAAGAAGATTATAAACAGTTTATTTCACATAAGGAAATTGAATTCCTATTATGGAGGAAAAACAACAAAAAGAGTAGCGGGGAAGATGGAGTACCCAATTTCATATTACGCAAAACTTGTCCGTCATTTTGGAAATTTGTGGCGATTCTTTTTAATCATTGTTATAATATTGGCTACTTTCCTGCAAGATGGAAATGTGCAAAAATGATTCCTATTCTAAAGCCAAAATGTGGTGCAAACGATCTGAAAAGTTACAGGCCGATCTCACTACTTTCTAATCTTAGTAAATTAATAGAAGGTTTACTACTGGATAAAATTAAAGAACACATTCTTGATAATGATACGCTGAAGGACTTCCAGTTTGGTTTTCGATGCGGACTAGGCACTAATCAAGCGCTAACCATATTATCTGACACGGTAACTGCGAACCTAGAAAAGAGAAAAGCGACAATCTTAGTTAGTTTAGACCTTGAAAAAGCTTTTGATACAACATGGATTGAAGGAGTAGTTTTTAAAATGTACAAAATGTTCGGATTTAATAAAAACATCTGCCGAATAATATATGACTATCTAACAGGAAGATCTTTTTTTGTATACAATAAAAATGAAAACTCCATTGATAAAGATATAGTGGCAGGAGTACCGCAGGGGTCGCTGTTAGGTCCTGTGTTGTTTAACATATTCATGGCTGATTTACCGGATCCCAACGAGGGTCTATCTGTAATCGTTTATGCTGACGATATTCTTATATTGTCATCGAAAGCCAATCTAGCAAATGCTAGTGAGGAGATAAATGACTATATAAGAAAATTGACAGATTATTTTAAAATGTGGAAACTTAAGATTAATCCAAACAAATGTGTTTGTACTGCAGTCAAAGGCCTAAAAAAGAGAATATATCGCTCGGCACGTCAATATATACCAACCATTACCATTGGCAATACAACTTTAAAATATGAAAAAAGTATTAAATATTTGGGTGTGATCATCGATGAAACCTTCAAATTCATTCGTCATGTAGATTTTATTCTAGCAAAGGCCAAGAAGATATTTTTCATGTACATATCATTTTTAAAAAGAGCAAAGGATTTGAGCGGCAAAATCAAAATCAATTGTTACAAGCAATTAATAAGACCAATTATAGCTTACGCATTTCCTATTTGGTTTGGAATCTCTTCAAGCCAAATGGAGAGATTACGTAAATTTGAAAGACAAATCCTTAGAGTTTGTACTAATACCAGTCGTAGGCCATTCAGGCAGGGTTTTAGCCGATATATTTCAAATAAAACTCTGTATAAAAAATGTAAATTGGAAAGAATTGATCAATTTATGGTGAAAAATGCTTTAAAGTGCGTAAATAAGTTAAAAAATAGCAAGAATAAATTAATTGATAAATATTTGTTGAAAGAAAACTCCATAACATTCCCATTTGAAGGACGATTTATGTCACCAGTTCACTTAAAAATATTATATGAAAAGAATGTTCTGTTTAGAGATAAGAAATTACTATTCTATCACAGAAGAATAAATTCATTGAACCTCGCAAACTCTGTATATAATATTAATCAAAATGATTTTCAACCTAAATAAAAAAATGTTTATAACCTCATTAGATCTAAGTCTTTTGTAAATATATTTCTGTCTATCCTTTCTTGTTAGCTTTAAGTTAGTTTTAAGATATAAATAAATATAAAATTGAAATCCAGTTTTTTTAGCTTTTTCTGGATAAATACAGACTTAATTAATATTCAAAGAATATTTCAAAGCAATGCTGTTATCAAATCTTATATTTAGCTATGAGCACTCTTAGATAAGTATCAATACGTTAAGAAACACATGTATAGAATATAAGCCATCAACAAATGTATTCAATGAAATTAATGATGAATAAAAAAAATGTTTGACAAAATGTTTGACACTTAGAAAATTATTAAAAAGTGTGAGTGATAGTGAAGTGATTTTGTGAAAATTAAATATGCCTCCTAAAACTAGTGGTAAAGCAGCTAAGAAGGCCGGTAAGGCTCAGAAGAATATTACTAAAAACGACAAGAAGAAGAAGCGTAAGAGGAAGGAAAGTTATGCCATCTACATTTATAAAGTGTTGAAACAAGTACATCCTGATACTGGTATATCGTCGAAAGCAATGAGTATCATGAACAGTTTTGTTAATGACATTTTTGAACGTATTGCTGCTGAAGCATCACGTTTAGCTCATTACAATAAACGTTCAACAATTACTAGTCGCGAAATTCAAACTGCCGTACGCCTATTGTTGCCTGGTGAATTGGCTAAGCATGCCGTGAGTGAGGGTACTAAGGCTGTTACCAAATACACAAGCTCCAAGTAATTTGTGCGACTGAGGAAAATATGTATAAAAGTGAAAAATGTTAACAAAAAGGCCCTTTTCAGGGCCACAAAATATAAATTAACAAAGAGATATGAATTTTTCTAAGTCGATGAAAATTTTTAATTTTGTTTTGCAATTGAAACATCAAAAAATGTTAACAAAAAGGCGCTTTTCAGGGTCACAAAATATAAATTAACAAAGAGATATGAATTTTTCTAAGTCGATGAAAATTTTTAATTTTGTTTTGCAATTGAAACATCAATTTTAAAATTGGTCAGCATGGTAGGGCTGACTTACAGTGTCAGACACTAGAGCGGTTAATTATTATGGCGAAGCAACGCTGTAGTCAGACGTATTGCGTACATTTTTGATCTTTTTGTTTGTATATTTTGTAGCCCTGAAAAGGGCTTATTGATAATTCAACATTTAATGAATGTTGTGTCCTTGTAAATTATCACAAAAAACGCAGCATATTTATTTTTTAGCTGATGCCTTTTTTGCAGCTGGCTTTTTAGTCGCAGCCTTTTTTGGTTTGGTAGCAGTTGCTTTTGCTTTTGTTGCCTTTGACTTAGCGGTGGCAGATTTCGACTTGGTTGGCTTGGCTTTAACGGCGCCAGTCTTTTTTGCGTCTTTAGCCTTAGATTTCTCACTTTTCTTTTTTTCGGCGGTTTTCTTAGTGGCAACAGCTTTTTTCACTTTTTTCTCACCACTTGCCTTTTTGACACCACTCGACGATTTTTTCTTTAATGTTGCACTATCTTTTTTGGCTTTTGATTTATCAACCGATTTTGACTTACCATCACCTGATTTAGTGGCTGCAGCTGATAATTTAAATGAACCAGATGCCCCCTTTCCTTTGGTTTGAATCAATTTTCCACTAGTAACAGCCGATTTCAAATAGCGCTTAATAAATGGTGCCAATTTTTGGGCGTCACATTTATATGTTGCACTAATATATTTCTTAATTGCCAAAAGTGATGAGCCACCACGTTCCTTCAAATTCTTAATCGATGCATCTACCATTTGTTGAGTTGGTGGATGAGTGGGAGCAACCGATGGTTTTTTGGGTTTAGTTGCTTTTTTAGCAGCAACTTTCTTCTCAGCAACAGCAGCAGAAGCAGCTACTGGTGAGCTAACATTTGCAACAGCGATTGTGTCAGACATTTTCACTTAATTATTTTATTTAAACTTTTATTAACACTTGAAAATATTTATCAATTTAAGCACACAAAGCACAAACTCACTATTTATACTTTTTTATACAAGCGCATAGAATGCGATACTCTGTTTAAAATTTGAGAAGCGCAGCGAAAAGATGGATGACAAATGTTTTCATTTCAGTGCTACGTACCATTTACATTTGATAAACTTTTCATCTTAATAAATTAATTAAAATTCACATATTAAAGTTATTGCAAATATTCATGTAAAAATAGATAACTGAAATGTGTTAGTTTAATATACGAATTCATTTAAATTGATGAATTTCATATTTTCGGAGTGTCAGGCATTTTAATCAAAAGTTTGCACTGATAAAATCGAATTTTTTCTCAATTAAGTGAAATTTCTTAAAATATATTTGTACTAATCAAAATTTTAATTCGGATATATAAAATATGTTAAATTAGAAATCAAAAAACTTATCTTCGTTGAGTTTTAACAACATTATTTTATTTTAAAAAATTTTTTAAATATTTCTATTGCAACACTAGAGTAACCCTATATGGCTTCACTTAAAGGCATCTAAAGTTTGGAATTTTAGTCTGAATTGATTATTGATATTGGACGTCTACAACTTATATGTATAATTAAATGAAATTTCATGACATTCAAAAAAAAATAAAAAAAATTCTCATTGAATGCTTATTAATTATCAATATGATTATAATATACATATCTGAACATAATCGGACATCAGCGTCCATTTTAAGTACTATAATAGGTGGATGAGTATGAATTTGTACTATGCAGATTCATTTTGTATTTATATGATGAATGCTTATAAGCTTTAAATCAATAATTGATATGGTAAAAAATTATAACTAATATTATTATGCACGTAAATGTATGCGCGCGTATGAAATTTTTCCATTGAATCTATAGAAATATTAAATTGTATTCCAAGTATTTATTCAATTAAATGCAATTTAATAAAAAAAATATTTATGTACATATATATACATAAAATAAAAGAAAAAGTTGGATATGCCAACAACACGCGGTGTTCCCAAGCGGTCCCCCATCTAAGTACTAACCGCGCCCGACGCTGCTTAATTTCGGTGATCGGACGAGAACCGATGTATTCAGCGTGGTATGGTCGTTGGCAAAATTTGTTTGCCTAAATTGGTATAAGTATGGCTACTTTAATGTGTATACTCGCAGCTGTGAATTTGTCCTTTTTTTTTAAATGATATAAGTCGATTTAAGTAAATTTTGTTATATACTTTATAGTTTAGTGTATTCAGATACTCTTGCTACTAAAATCAGATTAAGTTTATTTTTTACAAAAATGAACTTATGCCATTTTTGAAAATAAGCCTGCTATTATAGACATATTTATATCGCTTGGCTTGTGTCGGGGTATATTCATTTGAATGAGTTTTCATTATGCATACATACGTATGCTACTTAGTTTAAACGAACATTCATACATACTACATATGCATGTACATCTTAATAACATATCTTTCTGTTATGTATTGTATTAGAGAAATTTTGAAATCTTTGTTAAAAAATATTGTGGTCCTGAAAAGGACCGTTTGTTTGAATGTATATTTATTTTGTGTTAATATGTCCGTAAAAATGAATTTAACCGCCGAAACCATACAATGTACGACCCTGCCTCTTCAATGCATATACAACATCCATAGCCGTAACTGTTTTCCTTTTAGCATGTTCAGTATAAGTGACTGCATCACGGATAACATTTTCCAAAAATACTTTTAAAACACCACGAGTTTCTTCATATATTAAACCAGATATACGTTTTACGCCACCACGACGTGCTAAACGTCGAATAGCTGGCTTTGTGATACCTTGGATGTTATCACGTAAAACTTTGCGATGACGTTTGGCGCCACCTTTACCTAATCCTTTTCCACCTTTGCCACGACCAGTCATTTTTTCTATTTAGCACTTTTTTTAGCTTTCACAAGAACACTTCACTTGATCACTTCACAACTAATAGCTTGGTTACCGAACGTAGCTGCTATTTATACAAAAATCCACAACATTGAGTGAGCTACCATTATGTGGCATAAATATTTCTATCTCATTTTAACTCGCACAATATTGCAACCCTAAAAAAAATGGACAAATGAAACGTTTTTGTGTATTTTATTATATGTATTTCCACATTTATAAAAATTAGGTTTATTAAGTGAAGTGTTCAGTGATCAGTGTTTATTTTGAATTGTGAAAAATAAAAGTGAGAAATGGCTCGTACAAAGCAAACAGCCCGTAAATCGACTGGTGGTAAAGCGCCACGTAAACAATTGGCCACTAAAGCTGCTCGCAAAAGTGCGCCGGCAACTGGTGGAGTGAAGAAGCCACATCGTTATCGCCCAGGTACAGTCGCTTTGCGTGAAATTCGTCGTTATCAGAAGAGTACCGAACTGTTGATTCGTAAATTGCCATTCCAACGTTTGGTGCGTGAAATTGCTCAAGATTTTAAAACTGATTTACGTTTCCAGAGTTCAGCTGTTATGGCATTACAAGAAGCAAGTGAAGCATATTTAGTTGGTTTGTTCGAAGATACAAATTTGTGTGCCATTCATGCAAAACGTGTCACAATTATGCCAAAAGATATTCAATTGGCTAGACGTATACGTGGTGAACGTGCTTAATTCCATATTTTAATAAATATTATAAACGGTCCTTTTCAGGACCACAAATTTTTTTAAACAAAAAAGATCAAAAATAACTGAAGCAACTGTTAATGAAAATTCGTATTTTGATAGTAGCAGCTGTAGTTTTACCCTTAATATGGTGTGCATACCTACTCACATTTATTTGCTAAACACATACATTAGTATGTATGCACGGTTGTGTGTTTGTACCTTTGGTACGTATGAATACACGCCACAACTTTTTGCGCCTTTGTCGAGATGCTCATACAAACATACATATGTACATATATACATACAATATGTAGTAGCTTGCATGCTGTACTTTTTTAATGTTGCTCAGTTTTTTTTCTTCTGGAAAATGATGTAAGTCAACTTTTTTATGAATATTTTCAAACACTATTTTATTAATTGAAGTAGTTGTTAACGCAGATTTCGTTAAAAAAATAAATTTTCCAAAAGTGTAGTTATGACCTTTTAAATTTTTCTTTCAAAAAGTGTTTTAATAGGTTTTAAAATAGATAAATACATATATATGACAATATAATTAATCTCTTTGTATATATATTTTGTCGTCCTGAAAAGGACGGTTTTAAATTTGGCGTCTAAGAATATATGTAAATCGGCGATTACATCACTTATGCTTTCTTTTCGGTCTTCTTTGGCAAAAGTACAGCTTGAATATTTGGTAAAACACCACCTTGAGCTATGGTAACTCCAGACAATAGTTTATTCAATTCTTCATCGTTACGAATAGCCAATTGTAAATGACGTGGAATAATTCTAGTTTTTTTATTATCACGTGCAGCATTACCAGCCAATTCAAGAACTTCAGCTGCCAAATATTCCATAACAGCAGCTAAATATACTGGAGCACCGGCACCAACACGTTCAGCATAATTGCCTTTACGTAACAAACGATGAATACGACCGACAGGGAATTGAAGACCAGCACGGTTTGAACGTGACTTTGCCTTTCCCTTTACTTTACCACCTTTACCACGGCCAGACATTATTGTTGTTATATATTTCACTTAATACACTTTTTCACAAATACACACACTAGCTGAATAGCTTGGGCACTTTATTTCCTAAACGCAATTTGTGCTGCGCTTATATACTTTTTCGTTTGTACATTGAGCAACCCCAATCGCATGTTTTCAAATTAATGCCGGCAATATTTAGCGAATCGTTACGAACAGGTTGAATGGTTTGTCGGAAAAAATACACTTAAAGGTGCGCATTTTGACACTTAGAAAATCAAAAAACATTAAGTGAAGTGTTCAGTGATCAGTGTTTGTTTTGAATTGTGAAAGGTGAAAGTGAGAAATGGCTCGTACAAAGTAAAGAGCAAGTGATTACTGACAATAGCTACTAGGTGTAGTGTATGCAATTGAATTTGCTATAGTGAAATGGACACTAATAACTCTTTTGCTCCCCTAGGGGATGATAAGACAATAAATCAATATTTAAAACAATCCAGTCCGACTAAACCTTCCCAAAATGGGAAGAAGAAGAGTCGGCGGGAAAAAGGCGACGCAATAATCGTGATTGTGACGATGGGTCTTTGGACTCTAGTTCCGATTTTTCTAAAATTGTTGAATACAACAAAAAACTTTTGATTTTAAATAAACAATTTGAAAATAAAATTAACGAGCTGGAAAATCGGCTCAAAGCATATGAAACGGCTAGTGCAAGTGCAAGTGTGCCTAAAGTACAAACGAATCAGGAGGTGACAGACATAAATTATAATACAGAGGTTGAATACACTGATGGAATTGGAGACGATGAGGACAGCATGAACAGGGGAACAATTGACAACATGAACAATGAAAGGGAGGCAGCGGTGGCAGCGGAATTAATGGCGTCTGCAGTAACCCAAGAAAGAAAAGTAACAAATGTGAGTATCAAAAACCATAATAAAAGGAGCAAGCCTCCAATATATGTATGTTATAATATTAATATCAAAGAAATAGCCTCAAGGCTTAGTGGTCTACTGGGTCACAAAAATTTTTGTTTCAATATAATTAATAAAAACGTTACCCATGTTAGCCCATCAACCATCGAAGATTACATTATAATTAAAAAATATCTAAATGACAGTAAAATTTGTTATTATACATTTACGCCAAATGAGGTTAAACCCTACACTATGATTATCAAAAAGTTGTCACACATATATGAAGAATGTGAAGTATTAGACTACCTAAATAACTTGGATATAAGTGTAAAGATAATAAATTTAAAAAAGCTAAAATACAACTGGTTGGTCCAAATATCTAGGGACTCTAACGTAGCCGAATTTAAAAAAATTCAATATATTTTAAACTGCAAGGTGAGCTTTGAGGGTTTCAAAAATGACTCACCAATTCAATGCAAAAATTGTCAACGGTTTTCACACGTTGCAAGTAACTGTAACATGCCATTTAGGTGTGTCAAATGTAGTGAGTCGCACGGGCCAGGAAACTGCCAAGTCCCTCCCAAACACCTGAATACAGATAATTTCGTTTACACCGACAAATCTTCAGGACAAGTAGTGAAGCGCGTAGGACTGCCAGTCAAATGCGCAAATTGTTTAGGAGAAGGCCATACGGCCAATGATAAAAAATGTCCGAAAAGGATAGAAATAATAAACAGGCTAAGAACTAAAGGTAATAAGAAAATCGAAAAGGCAGCAAATCCAACAGCAAGATCGGCTGCAGCATCATATATTAACAAAAGTGTATCATATGCGGCAAAATTAAGTGGCGTTACTCAGCCAAATTCTATTAGGGAATCTGGTTTCGATGTAAAATTTAACGCTATCAACGAAGATTGTAAAAGACTACTAGGAAAAGACTTTTTTGGGTGTCTAACCAAAATAGAAAACTTTTCCAAAAGTTATAAAGCAATGGGCAGTGATGAGGAAAAATCACAAGCACTTTTTAATCTATTTTTGACATTGCGTTTGGATGTTTAGACACCTAAAATGCATTTTCATAAACGTAAACTCTCTAGTATCAAAAAAAAGAGGCATTTTCTTAACATATTCCTAAAAAGGCACAACCCAGATGTGCTTCTGATAGCTGAGCATAAACTCAATATCAGACACAAAATACTATTTGATGGGTATAATTTTGTTGCTCAGTATCGTACTGAGAATAACGGAGGAGGCACTGCTATCTGTGTAAAGGAGTGCTATAAATATTCTAAGTTAAATACAATATGCAATAGCATAGAAAATATCGCGATAGAAATTGAATTAGTAGGTGGTGAAAAAGTGGCCTTTGTAGCCATGTATAAGCCTCCCAATTGCAAATTAATAAGCGAAGATCTAAGCAACATAATAGACGCTGTAACAGCTAAGCAAGTAGTTCTTGGATGTGATCTTAATGCTAGGCATCCTAATTGGGGGGATTCTTTTACAAATGTTAGCGGCAGAGAATTAGCCAATTGGTTAGATGGTCCTCATCTTTTACAAGTTGTACCCACAAAATTGCCCACGCGTCCTGTGAGCAACTCTTTTTTGGATTACTTTCTTATATCCGCTTACGTTACAATAAAATTTCATGAATATTTCTCCAACTCGCTGAGAACATTAGATTATGATTCAGACCATGATGCGGTTGAAATGATAATTATAACTAATGATCCGCTCAAAGTTCCGCCCGTAACCGTTCCCTGCTGGGATCGAGCTAATTTGAAAGATATAAACAGGATTTTAGATGATGAACTCGAAAAATATTCGCTGCCAGCTGATAGAAATGTGAGCGTGGTAGAAATCGACGAGTGCATACTAAATTTGGAAAAGACTTTTGAGAAGGCTATAAAAAAGAATGTCCCTATGGTAGAACTAAAAAAGAAATGCAACCTCAATCTTCCGAATAATATTCTCCAATTTATTAGGGAAAGGAAAAAAATCAGGAGACAAATATTTAGGTGTGTAGAGCCTCATCGCAAATCTACCCTGATTGCCATCAGGAGAAACATGGACATGATAATTTCAGAGTTGCTAACGATTCACGAAGATGAGTATTGGGCAAACCTATTTAAAAATATGAAAATGAATAACCATACATATAGAAGGGTTAAGCAACTTAGTGGTATTAAACGACATAGCGACCTACCTCCTCTAGTTGATGACGGCGGGTGCTTATTAGAGACTAATTTTGATAAAATTAATAAATTAGCTGATCGTTTCGAAAAAATTCATCATCAAAATGTTAATATGGGCTCTACTAATCACACTGAATATGTAGTTAATGAAAATGAAGGAATTAGAGGATACATTCCGTTTTTTAATTTTAATGACACATTCTCTGCAGATGGTTTATCTTCCATAAACGAAAATGATATATCTGAGCTAAAAGAAGATTATAAACAGTTTATTTCACATAAGGAAATTGAATTCCTATTATGGAGGAAAAACAACAAAAAGAGTAGCGGGGAAGATGGAGTACCCAATTTCATATTACGCAAAACTTGTCCGTCATTTTGGAAATTTGTGGCGATTCTTTTTAATCATTGTTATAATATTGGCTACTTTCCTGCAAGATGGAAATGTGCAAAAATGATTCCTATTCTAAAGCCAAAATGTGGTGCAAACGATCTGAAAAGTTACAGGCCGATCTCACTACTTTCTAATCTTAGTAAATTAATAGAAGGTTTACTACTGGATAAAATTAAAGAACACATTCTTGATAATGATACGCTGAAGGACTTCCAGTTTGGTTTTCGATGCGGACTAGGCACTAATCAAGCGCTAACCATATTATCTGACACGGTAACTGCGAACCTAGAAAAGAGAAAAGCGACAATCTTAGTTAGTTTAGACCTTGAAAAAGCTTTTGATACAACATGGATTGAAGGAGTAGTTTTTAAAATGTACAAAATGTTCGGATTTAATAAAAACATCTGCCGAATAATATATGACTATCTAACAGGAAGATCTTTTTTTGTATACAATAAAAATGAAAACTCCATTGATAAAGATATAGTGGCAGGAGTACCGCAGGGGTCGCTGTTAGGTCCTGTGTTGTTTAACATATTCATGGCTGATTTACCGGATCCCAACGAGGGTCTATCTGTAATCGTTTATGCTGACGATATTCTTATATTGTCATCGAAAGCCAATCTAGCAAATGCTAGTGAGGAGATAAATGACTATATAAGAAAATTGACAGATTATTTTAAAATGTGGAAACTTAAGATTAATCCAAACAAATGTGTTTGTACTGCAGTCAAAGGCCTAAAAAAGAGAATATATCGCTCGGCACGTCAATATATACCAACCATTACCATTGGCAATACAACTTTAAAATATGAAAAAAGTATTAAATATTTGGGTGTGATCATCGATGAAACCTTCAAATTCATTCGTCATGTAGATTTTATTCTAGCAAAGGCCAAGAAGATATTTTTCATGTACATATCATTTTTAAAAAGAGCAAAGGATTTGAGCGGCAAAATCAAAATCAATTGTTACAAGCAATTAATAAGACCAATTATAGCTTACGCATTTCCTATTTGGTTTGGAATCTCTTCAAGCCAAATGGAGAGATTACGTAAATTTGAAAGACAAATCCTTAGAGTTTGTACTAATACCAGTCGTAGGCCATTCAGGCAGGGTTTTAGCCGATATATTTCAAATAAAACTCTGTATAAAAAATGTAAATTGGAAAGAATTGATCAATTTATGGTGAAAAATGCTTTAAAGTGCGTAAATAAGTTAAAAAATAGCAAGAATAAATTAATTGATAAATATTTGTTGAAAGAAAACTCCATAACATTCCCATTTGAAGGACGATTTATGTCACCAGTTCACTTAAAAATATTATATGAAAAGAATGTTCTGTTTAGAGATAAGAAATTACTATTCTATCACAGAAGAATAAATTCATTGAACCTCGCAAACTCTGTATATAATATTAATCAAAATGATTTTCAACCTAAATAAAAAAATGTTTATAACCTCATTAGATCTAAGTCTTTTGTAAATATATTTCTGTCTATCCTTTCTTGTTAGCTTTAAGTTAGTTTTAAGATATAAATAAATATAAAATTGAAATCCAGTTTTTTTAGCTTTTTCTGGATAAATACAGACTTAATTAATATTCAAAGAATATTTCAAAGCAATGCTGTTATCAAATCTTATATTTAGCTATGAGCACTCTTAGATAAGTATCAATACGTTAAGAAACACATGTATAGAATATAAGCCATCAACAAATGTATTCAATGAAATTAATGATGAATAAAAAAAATGTTTGACAAAATGTTTGACACTTAGAAAATTATTAAAAAGTGTGAGTGATAGTGAAGTGATTTTGTGAAAATTAAATATGCCTCCTAAAACTAGTGGTAAAGCAGCTAAGAAGGCCGGTAAGGCTCAGAAGAATATTACTAAAAACGACAAGAAGAAGAAGCGTAAGAGGAAGGAAAGTTATGCCATCTACATTTATAAAGTGTTGAAACAAGTACATCCTGATACTGGTATATCGTCGAAAGCAATGAGTATCATGAACAGTTTTGTTAATGACATTTTTGAACGTATTGCTGCTGAAGCATCACGTTTAGCTCATTACAATAAACGTTCAACAATTACTAGTCGCGAAATTCAAACTGCCGTACGCCTATTGTTGCCTGGTGAATTGGCTAAGCATGCCGTGAGTGAGGGTACTAAGGCTGTTACCAAATACACAAGCTCCAAGTAATTTGTGCGACTGAGGAAAATATGTATAAAAGTGAAAAATGTTAACAAAAAGGCCCTTTTCAGGGCCACAAAATATAAATTAACAAAGAGATATGAATTTTTCTAAGTCGATGAAAATTTTTAATTTTGTTTTGCAATTGAAACATCAAAAAATGTTAACAAAAAGGCGCTTTTCAGGGTCACAAAATATAAATTAACAAAGAGATATGAATTTTTCTAAGTCGATGAAAATTTTTAATTTTGTTTTGCAATTGAAACATCAATTTTAAAATTGGTCAGCATGGTAGGGCTGACTTACAGTGTCAGACACTAGAGCGGTTAATTATTATGGCGAAGCAACGCTGTAGTCAGACGTATTGCGTACATTTTTGATCTTTTTGTTTGTATATTTTGTAGCCCTGAAAAGGGCTTATTGATAATTCAACATTTAATGAATGTTGTGTCCTTGTAAATTATCACAAAAAACGCAGCATATTTATTTTTTAGCTGATGCCTTTTTTGCAGCTGGCTTTTTAGTCGCAGCCTTTTTTGGTTTGGTAGCAGTTGCTTTTGCTTTTGTTGCCTTTGACTTAGCGGTGGCAGATTTCGACTTGGTTGGCTTGGCTTTAACGGCGCCAGTCTTTTTTGCGTCTTTAGCCTTAGATTTCTCACTTTTCTTTTTTTCGGCGGTTTTCTTAGTGGCAACAGCTTTTTTCACTTTTTTCTCACCACTTGCCTTTTTGACACCACTCGACGATTTTTTCTTTAATGTTGCACTATCTTTTTTGGCTTTTGATTTATCAACCGATTTTGACTTACCATCACCTGATTTAGTGGCTGCAGCTGATAATTTAAATGAACCAGATGCCCCCTTTCCTTTGGTTTGAATCAATTTTCCACTAGTAACAGCCGATTTCAAATAGCGCTTAATAAATGGTGCCAATTTTTGGGCGTCACATTTATATGTTGCACTAATATATTTCTTAATTGCCAAAAGTGATGAGCCACCACGTTCCTTCAAATTCTTAATCGATGCATCTACCATTTGTTGAGTTGGTGGATGAGTGGGAGCAACCGATGGTTTTTTGGGTTTAGTTGCTTTTTTAGCAGCAACTTTCTTCTCAGCAACAGCAGCAGAAGCAGCTACTGGTGAGCTAACATTTGCAACAGCGATTGTGTCAGACATTTTCACTTAATTATTTTATTTAAACTTTTATTAACACTTGAAAATATTTATCAATTTAAGCACACAAAGCACAAACTCACTATTTATACTTTTTTATACAAGCGCATAGAATGCGATACTCTGTTTAAAATTTGAGAAGCGCAGCGAAAAGATGGATGACAAATGTTTTCATTTCAGTGCTACGTACCATTTACATTTGATAAACTTTTCATCTTAATAAATTAATTAAAATTCACATATTAAAGTTATTGCAAATATTCATGTAAAAATAGATAACTGAAATGTGTTAGTTTAATATACGAATTCATTTAAATTGATGAATTTCATATTTTCGGAGTGTCAGGCATTTTAATCAAAAGTTTGCACTGATAAAATCGAATTTTTTCTCAATTAAGTGAAATTTCTTAAAATATATTTGTACTAATCAAAATTTTAATTCGGATATATAAAATATGTTAAATTAGAAATCAAAAAACTTATCTTCGTTGAGTTTTAACAACATTATTTTATTTTAAAAAATTTTTTAAATATTTCTATTGCAACACTAGAGTAACCCTATATGGCTTCACTTAAAGGCATCTAAAGTTTGGAATTTTAGTCTGAATTGATTATTGATATTGGACGTCTACAACTTATATGTATAATTAAATGAAATTTCATGACATTCAAAAAAAAATAAAAAAAATTCTCATTGAATGCTTATTAATTATCAATATGATTATAATATACATATCTGAACATAATCGGACATCAGCGTCCATTTTAAGTACTATAATAGGTGGATGAGTATGAATTTGTACTATGCAGATTCATTTTGTATTTATATGATGAATGCTTATAAGCTTTAAATCAATAATTGATATGGTAAAAAATTATAACTAATATTATTATGCACGTAAATGTATGCGCGCGTATGAAATTTTTCCATTGAATCTATAGAAATATTAAATTGTATTCCAAGTATTTATTCAATTAAATGCAATTTAATAAAAAAAATATTTATGTACATATATATACATAAAATAAAAGAAAAAGTTGGATATGCCAACAACACGCGGTGTTCCCAAGCGGTCCCCCATCTAAGTACTAACCGCGCCCGACGCTGCTTAATTTCGGTGATCGGACGAGAACCGATGTATTCAGCGTGGTATGGTCGTTGGCAAAATTTGTTTGCCTAAATTGGTATAAGTATGGCTACTTTAATGTGTATACTCGCAGCTGTGAATTTGTCCTTTTTTTTTAAATGATATAAGTCGATTTAAGTAAATTTTGTTATATACTTTATAGTTTAGTGTATTCAGATACTCTTGCTACTAAAATCAGATTAAGTTTATTTTTTACAAAAATGAACTTATGCCATTTTTGAAAATAAGCCTGCTATTATAGACATATTTATATCGCTTGGCTTGTGTCGGGGTATATTCATTTGAATGAGTTTTCATTATGCATACATACGTATGCTACTTAGTTTAAACGAACATTCATACATACTACATATGCATGTACATCTTAATAACATATCTTTCTGTTATGTATTGTATTAGAGAAATTTTGAAATCTTTGTTAAAAAATATTGTGGTCCTGAAAAGGACCGTTTGTTTGAATGTATATTTATTTTGTGTTAATATGTCCGTAAAAATGAATTTAACCGCCGAAACCATACAATGTACGACCCTGCCTCTTCAATGCATATACAACATCCATAGCCGTAACTGTTTTCCTTTTAGCATGTTCAGTATAAGTGACTGCATCACGGATAACATTTTCCAAAAATACTTTTAAAACACCACGAGTTTCTTCATATATTAAACCAGATATACGTTTTACGCCACCACGACGTGCTAAACGTCGAATAGCTGGCTTTGTGATACCTTGGATGTTATCACGTAAAACTTTGCGATGACGTTTGGCGCCACCTTTACCTAATCCTTTTCCACCTTTGCCACGACCAGTCATTTTTTCTATTTAGCACTTTTTTTAGCTTTCACAAGAACACTTCACTTGATCACTTCACAACTAATAGCTTGGTTACCGAACGTAGCTGCTATTTATACAAAAATCCACAACATTGAGTGAGCTACCATTATGTGGCATAAATATTTCTATCTCATTTTAACTCGCACAATATTGCAACCCTAAAAAAAATGGACAAATGAAACGTTTTTGTGTATTTTATTATATGTATTTCCACATTTATAAAAATTAGGTTTATTAAGTGAAGTGTTCAGTGATCAGTGTTTATTTTGAATTGTGAAAAATAAAAGTGAGAAATGGCTCGTACAAAGCAAACAGCCCGTAAATCGACTGGTGGTAAAGCGCCACGTAAACAATTGGCCACTAAAGCTGCTCGCAAAAGTGCGCCGGCAACTGGTGGAGTGAAGAAGCCACATCGTTATCGCCCAGGTACAGTCGCTTTGCGTGAAATTCGTCGTTATCAGAAGAGTACCGAACTGTTGATTCGTAAATTGCCATTCCAACGTTTAGTGCGTGAAATTGCTCAAGATTTTAAAACTGATTTACGTTTCCAGAGTTCAGCTGTTATGGCATTACAAGAAGCAAGTGAAGCATATTTAGTTGGTTTGTTCGAAGATACAAATTTGTGTGCCATTCATGCAAAACGTGTCACAATTATGCCAAAAGATATTCAATTGGCTAGACGTATACGTGGTGAACGTGCTTAATTCCATATTTTAATAAATATTATAAACGGTCCTTTTCAGGACCACAAATTTTTTTAAACAAAAAAGATCAAAAATAACTGAAGCAACTGTTAATTGTTAAAATAATAAAATGAAAATTCGTATTTTGATAGTAGCAACTGTAGTTTTACCCTTAATATGGTGTGTATACCTACTCACGAGTATATACACATTTATTTGCTAAACACATACATTAGTATGTATGCACGGTTGTGTGTTTGTACCTTTGGTACGTATGAATACACGCCACAACTTTTTGCGCCTTTGTCGAGATGCTCATACAAACATACATATGTACATATATACATACAATATGTAGTAGCTTGCATGCTGTACTTTTTTAATGTTGCTCAGTTTTTTTTCTTCTGGAAAATGATGTAAGTCAACTTTTTTATGAATATTTTCAAACACTATTTTATTAATTGAAGTAGTTGTTAACGCAGATTTCGTTAAAAAAATAAATTTTCCAAAAGTGTACTTATGACCTTTTAAATTTTTCTTTCAAAAAGTGTTTTAATAGGTTTTAAAATAGATAAATACATATATATGACAATATAATTAATCTCTTTGTATATATATTTTGTCGTCCTGAAAAGGACGGTTTTAAATTTGGCGTCTAAGAATATATGTAAATCGGCGATTACATCACTTATGCTTTCTTTTCGGTCTTCTTTGGCAAAAGTACAGCTTGAATATTTGGTAAAACACCACCTTGAGCTATGGTAACTCCAGACAATAGTTTATTCAATTCTTCATCGTTACGAATAGCCAATTGTAAATGACGTGGAATAATTCTAGTTTTTTTATTATCACGTGCAGCATTACCAGCCAATTCAAGAACTTCAGCTGCCAAATATTCCATAACAGCAGCTAAATATACTGGAGCACCGGCACCAACACGTTCAGCATAATTGCCTTTACGTAACAAACGATGAATACGACCGACAGGGAATTGAAGACCAGCACGGTTTGAACGTGACTTTGCCTTTCCCTTTACTTTACCACCTTTACCACGGCCAGACATTGTTGTTATATATTTCACTTAATACACTTTTTCACAAATACACACACTAGCTGAATAGCTTGGGCACTTTATTTCCTAAACGCAATTTGTGCTGCGCTTATATACTTTTTCGTTTGTACATTGAGCAACCCCAATCGCATGTTTTCAAATTAATGCCGGCAATATTTAGCGAATCGTTACGAACAGGTTGAATGGTTTGTCGGAAAAAATACACTTAAAGGTGCGCATTTTGACACTTAGAAAATTATTAAAAAGTGTGAGTGATAGTGAAGTGATTTTGTGAAAATTAAATATGCCTCCTAAAACTAGTGGTAAAGCAGCTAAGAAGGCCGGTAAGGCTCAGAAGAATATTACTAAAAACGACAAGAAGAAGAAGCGTAAGAGGAAGGAAAGTTATGCCATCTACATTTATAAAGTGTTGAAACAAGTACATCCTGATACTGGTATATCGTCGAAAGCAATGAGTATCATGAACAGTTTTGTTAATGACATTTTTGAACGTATTGCTGCTGAAGCATCACGTTTAGCTCATTACAATAAACGTTCAACAATTACTAGTCGCGAAATTCAAACTGCCGTACGCCTATTGTTGCCTGGTGAATTGGCTAAGCATGCCGTGAGTGAGGGTACTAAGGCTGTTACCAAATACACAAGCTCCAAGTAATTTGTGCGACTGAGGAAAATATGTATAAAAGTGAAAAATGTTAACAAAAAGGCCCTTTTCAGGGCCACAAAATATAAATTAACAAAGAGATATGAATTTTTCTAAGTCGATGAAAATTTTTAATTTTGTTTTGCAATTGAATCATCAATTTTAAAATTGGTCAGCATGGTAGGGTTGACTTACAGTGTCAGACACTAGAGCGGTTAATTATTATGGCGAAGCAACGCTGTAGTCAGACGTATTGCGTACATTTTTGACCTTTTTGTTTGTATATTTTGTAGCCCTGAAAAGGGCTTATTGATAATTCAACATTTAATGAATGTTGTGTCCTTGTAAATTATCACAAAAAACGCAGCATATTTATTTTTTAGCTGACGCCTTTTTTGCAGCTGGCTTTTTAGTCGCAGCCTTTTTTGGTTTGGTAGCAGTTGCTTTTGCTTTTGTTGCCTTTGACTTAGCGGTGGCAGATTTCGACTTGGTTGGCTTGGCTTTAACGGCGCCAGTCTTTTTTGCGTCTTTAGCCTTAGATTTCTCACTTTTCTTTTTTTCGGCGGTTTTCTTAGTGGCAACAGCTTTTTTCACTTTTTTCTCACCACTTGCCTTTTTGACACCACTCGACGATTTTTTCTTTAATGTTGCACTATCTTTTTTGGCTTTTGATTTATCAACCGATTTTGACTTACCATCACCTGATTTAGTGGCTGCAGCTGATAATTTAAATGAACCAGATGCCCCCTTTCCTTTGGTTTGAATCAATTTTCCACTAGTAACAGCCGATTTCAAATAGCGCTTAATAAATGGTGCCAATTTTTGGGCGTCACATTTATATGTTGCACTAATATATTTCTTAATTGCCAAAAGTGATGAGCCACCACGTTCCTTCAAATTCTTAATCGATGCATCTACCATTTGTTGAGTTGGTGGATGAGTGGGAGCAACCGATGGTTTTTTGGGTTTAGTTGCTTTTTTAGCAGCAACTTTCTTCTCAGCAACAGCAGCAGAAGCAGCTACTGGTGAGCTAACATTTGCAACAGCGATTGTGTCAGACATTTTCACTTAATTATTTTATTTAAACTTTTATTAACACTTGAAAATATTTATCAATTTAAGCACACAAAGCACAAACTCACTATTTATACTTTTTTACACAAGCGCATAGAATGCGATACTCTGTTTAAAATTTGAGAAGCGCAGCGAAAAGATGGATGACAAATGTTTTCATTTCAGTGCTACGTACCATTTACATTTGATAAACTTTTCATCTTAATAAATTAATTAAAATTCACATATTAAAGTTATTGCAAATATTCATGTAAAAATAGATAACTGAAATGTGTTAGTTTAATATACGAATTCATTTAAATTGATGAATTTCATATTTTCGGAGTGTCAGGCATTTTAATCAAAAGTTTGCACTGATAAAATCGAATTTTTTCTCAATTAAGTGAAATTTCTTAAAATATATTTGTACTAATCAAAATTTTAATTCGGATATATAAAATATGTTAAATTAGAAATCAAAAAACTTATCTTCGTTGAGTTTTAACAACATTATTTTATTTTAAAAAATTTTTTAAATATTTCTATTGCAACACTAGAGTAACCCTATATGGCTTCACTTAAAGGCATCTAAAGTTTGGAATTTTAGTCTGAATTGATTATTGATATTGGACGTCTACAACTTATATGTATAATTAAATGAAATTTCATGACATTCAAAAAAAAAATAAAAAAAATTCTCATTGAATGCTTATTAATTATCAATATGATTATAATATACATATCTGAACATAATCGGACATCAGCGTCCATTTTAAGTACTATAATAGGTGGATGAGTATGAATTTGTACTATGCAGATTCATTTTGTATTTATATGATGAATGCTTATAAGCTTTAAATCAATAATTGATATGGTAAAAAATTATAACTAATATTATTATGCACGTAAATGTATGCGCGCGTATGAAATTTTTCCATTGAATCTATAGAAATATTAAATTGTATTCCAAGTATTTATTCAATTAAATGCAATTTAATAAAAAAAATATTTATGTACATATATATACATAAAATAAAAGAAAAAGTTGGATATGCCAACAACACGCGGTGTTCCCAAGCGGTCCCCCATCTAAGTACTAACCGCGCCCGACGCTGCTTAATTTCGGTGATCGGACGAGAACCGATGTATTCAGCGTGGTATGGTCGTTGGCAAAATTTGTTTGCCTAAATTGGTATAAGTATGGCTACTTTAATGTGTATACTCGCAGCTGTGAATTTGTCCTTTTTTTTTAAATGATATAAGTCGATTTAAGTAAATTTTGTTATATACTTTATAGTTTAGTGTATTCAGATACTCTTGCTACTAAAATCAGATTAAGTTTATTTTTTACAAAAATGAACTTATGCCATTTTTGAAAATAAGCCTGCTATTATAGACATATTTATATCGCTTGGCTTGTGTCGGGGTATATTCATTTGCATGAGTTTTCATTATGCATACATACGTATGCTACTTAGTTTAAACGAACATTCATACATACTACATATGCATGTACATCTTAATAACATATCTTTCTGTTATGTATTGTATTAGAGAAATTTTGAAATCTTTGTTAAAAAATATTGTGGTCCTGAAAAGGACCGTTTGTTTGAATGTATATTTATTTTGTGTTAATATATCCGTAAAAATGAATTTAACCGCCGAAACCATACAATGTACGACCCTGCCTCTTCAATGCATATACAACATCCATAGCCGTAACTGTTTTCCTTTTAGCATGTTCAGTATAAGTGACTGCATCACGGATAACATTTTCCAAAAATACTTTTAAAACACCACGAGTTTCTTCATATATTAAACCAGATATACGTTTTACGCCACCACGACGTGCTAAACGTCGAATAGCTGGCTTTGTGATACCTTGGATGTTATCACGTAAAACTTTGCGATGACGTTTGGCGCCACCTTTACCTAATCCTTTTCCACCTTTGCCACGACCAGTCATTTTTTCTATTTAGCACTTTTTTTAGCTTTCACAAGAACACTTCACTTGATCACTTCACTTCACAACTAATAGCTTGGTTACCGAACGTAGCTGCTATTTATACAAAAATCCACAACATTGAGTGAGCTACCATTATGTGGCATAAATATTTCTATCTCATTTTAACTCGCACAATATTGCAACCCTAAAAAAAATGGACAAATGAAACGTTTTTGTGTATTTTATTATATGTATTTCCACATTTATAAAAATTAGGTTTATTAAGTGAAGTGTTCAGTGATCAGTGTTTATTTTGAATTGTGAAAAATAAAAGTGGGAAATGGCTCGTACAAAGCAAACAGCCCGTAAATCGACTGGTGGTAAAGCGCCACGTAAACAATTGGCCACTAAAGCTGCTCGCAAAAGTGCGCCGGCAACTGGTGGAGTGAAGAAGCCACATCGTTATCGCCCAGGTACAGTCGCTTTGCGTGAAATTCGTCGTTATCAGAAGAGTACCGAACTGTTGATTCGTAAATTGCCATTCCAACGTTTAGTGCGTGAAATTGCTCAAGATTTTAAAACTGATTTACGTTTCCAGAGTTCAGCTGTTATGGCATTACAAGAAGCAAGTGAAGCATATTTAGTTGGTTTGTTCGAAGATACAAATTTGTGTGCCATTCATGCAAAACGTGTCACAATTATGCCAAAAGATATTCAATTGGCTAGACGTATACGTGGTGAACGTGCTTAATTCCATATTTTAATAAATATTATAAACGGTCCTTTTCAGGACCACAAATTTTTTTAAACAAAAAAGATCAAAAATAACTGAAGCAACTGTTAATTGTTAAAATAATAAAATGAAAATTCGTATTTTGATAGTAGCAACTGTAGTTTTACCCTTAATATGGTGTGTATACCTACTCACGAGTATATACACATTTATTTGCTAAACACATACATTAGTATGTATGCACGGTTGTGTGTTTGTACCTTTGGTACGTATGAATACACGCCACAACTTTTTGCGCCTTTGTCGAGATGCTCATACAAACATACATATGTACATATATACATACAATATGTAGTAGCTTGCATGCTGTACTTTTTTAATGTTGCTCAGTTTTTTTTCTTCTGGAAAATGATGTAAGTCAACTTTTTTATGAATATTTTCAAACACTATTTTATTAATTGAAGTAGTTGTTAACGCAGATTTCGTTAAAAAAATAAATTTTCCAAAAGTGTACTTATGACCTTTTAAATTTTTCTTTCAAAAAGTGTTTTAATAGGTTTTAAAATAGATAAATACATATATATGACAATATAATTAATCTCTTTGTATATATATTTTGTCGTCCTGAAAAGGACGGTTTTAAATTTGGCGTCTAAGAATATATGTAAATCGGCGATTACATCACTTATGCTTTCTTTTCGGTCTTCTTTGGCAAAAGTACAGCTTGAATATTTGGTAAAACACCACCTTGAGCTATGGTAACTCCAGACAATAGTTTATTCAATTCTTCATCGTTACGAATAGCCAATTGTAAATGACGTGGAATAATTCTAGTTTTTTTATTATCACGTGCAGCATTACCAGCCAATTCAAGAACTTCAGCTGCCAAATATTCCATAACAGCAGCTAAATATACTGGAGCACCGGCACCAACACGTTCAGCATAATTGCCTTTACGTAACAAACGATGAATACGACCGACAGGGAATTGAAGACCAGCACGGTTTGAACGTGACTTTGCCTTTCCCTTTACTTTACCACCTTTACCACGGCCAGACATTGTTGTTATATATTTCACTTAATACACTTTTTCACAAATACACACACTAGCTGAATAGCTTGGGCACTTTATTTCCTAAACGCAATTTGTGCTGCGCTTATATACTTTTTCGTTTGTACATTGAGCAACCCCAATCGCATGTTTTCAAATTAATGCCGGCAATATTTAGCGAATCGTTACGAACAGGTTGAATGGTTTGTCGGAAAAAATACACTTAAAGGTGCGCATTTTGACACTTAGAAAATTATTAAAAAGTGTGAGTGATAGTGAAGTGATTTTGTGAAAATTAAATATGCCTCCTAAAACTAGTGGTAAAGCAGCTAAGAAGGCCGGTAAGGCTCAGAAGAATATTACTAAAAACGACAAGAAGAAGAAGCGTAAGAGGAAGGAAAGTTATGCCATCTACATTTATAAAGTGTTGAAACAAGTACATCCTGATACTGGTATATCGTCGAAAGCAATGAGTATCATGAACAGTTTTGTTAATGACATTTTTGAACGTATTGCTGCTGAAGCATCACGTTTAGCTCATTACAATAAACGTTCAACAATTACTAGTCGCGAAATTCAAACTGCCGTACGCCTATTGTTGCCTGGTGAATTGGCTAAGCATGCCGTGAGTGAGGGTACTAAGGCTGTTACCAAATACACAAGCTCCAAGTAATTTGTGCGACTGAGGAAAATATGTATAAAAGTGAAAAATGTTAACAAAAAGGCCCTTTTCAGGGCCACAAAATATAAATTAACAAAGAGATATGAATTTTAAAATTGGTCAGCATGGTAGGGCTGACTTACAGTGTCAGACACTAGAGCGGTTAATTATTATGGCGAAGCAACGCTGTAGTCAGACGTATTGCGTACATTTTTGATCCTTTTGTTTGTATATTTTGTAGCCCTGAAAAGGGCTTATTGATAATTCAACATTTAATGAATGTTGTGTCCTTGTAAATTATCACAAAAAACGCAGCATATTTATTTTTTAGCTGATGCCTTTTTTGCAGCTGGCTTTTTAGTCGCAGCCTTTTTTGGTTTGGTAGCAGTTGCTTTTGCTTTTGTTGCCTTTGACTTAGCGGTGGCAGATTTCGACTTGGTTGGCTTGGCTTTAACGGCGCCAGTCTTTTTTGCGTCTTTAGCCTTAGATTTCTCACTTTTCTTTTTTTCGGCGGTTTTCTTAGTGGCAACAGCTTTTTTCACTTTTTTCTCACCACTTGCCTTTTTGACACCACTCGACGATTTTTTCTTTAATGTTGCACTATCTTTTTTGGCTTTTGATTTATCAACCGATTTTGACTTACCATCACCTGATTTAGTGGCTGCAGCTGATAATTTAAATGAACCAGATGCCCCCTTTCCTTTGGTTTGAATCAATTTTCCACTAGTAACAGCCGATTTCAAATAGCGCTTAATAAATGGTGCCAATTTTTGGGCGTCACATTTATATGTTGCACTAATATATTTCTTAATTGCCAAAAGTGATGAGCCACCACGTTCCTTCAAATTCTTAATCGATGCATCTACCATTTGTTGAGTTGGTGGATGAGTGGGAGCAACCGATGGTTTTTTGGGTTTAGTTGCTTTTTTAGCAGAAACTTTCTTCTCAGCAACAGCAGCAGAAGCAGCTACTGGTGAGCTAACATTTGCAACAGCGATTGTGTCAGACATTTTCACTTAATTATTTTATTTAAACTTTTATTAACACTTGAAAATATTTATCAATTTAAGCACACAAAGCACAAACTCACTATTTATACTTTTTTATACAAGCGCATAGAATGCGATACTCTGTTTAAAATTTGAGAAGCGCAGCGAAAAGATGGATGACAAATGTTTTCATTTCAGTGCTACGTACCATTTACATTTGATAAACTTTTCATCTTAATAAATTAATTAAAATTCACATATTAAAGTTATTGCAAATATTCATGTAAAAATAGATAACTGAAATGTGTTAGTTTAATATACGAATTCATTTAAATTGATGAATTTCATATTTTCGGAGTGTCAGGCATTTTAATCAAAAGTTTGCACTGATAAAATCGAATTTTTTCTCAATTAAGTGAAATTTCTTAAAATATATTTGTACTAATCAAAATTTTAATTCGGATATATAAAATATGTTAAATTAGAAATCAAAAAACTTATCTTCGTTGAGTTTTAACAACATTATTTTATTTTAAAAAATTTTTTAAATATTTCTATTGCAACACTAGAGTAACCCTATATGGCTTCACTTAAAGGCATCTAAAGTTTGGAATTTTAGTCTGAATTGATTATTGATATTGGACGTCTACAACTTATATGTATAATTAAATGAAATTTCATGACATTCAAAAAAAAAATAAAAAAAATTCTCATTGAATGCTTATTAATTATCAATATGATTATAATATACATATCTGAACATAATCGGACATCAGCGTCCATTTTAAGTACTATAATAGGTGGATGAGTATGAATTTGTACTATGCAGATTCATTTTGTATTTATATGATGAATGCTTATAAGCTTTAAATCAATAATTGATATGGTAAAAAATTATAACTAATATTATTATGCACGTAAATGTATGCGCGCGTATGAAATTTTTCCATTGAATCTATAGAAATATTAAATTGTATTCCAAGTATTTATTCAATTAAATGCAATTTAATAAAAAAAATATTTATGTACATATATATACATAAAATAAAAGAAAAAGTTGGATATGCCAACAACACGCGGTGTTCCCAAGCGGTCCCCCATCTAAGTACTAACCGCGCCCGACGCTGCTTAATTTCGGTGATCGGACGAGAACCGATGTATTCAGCGTGGTATGGTCGTTGGCAAAATTTGTTTGCCTAAATTGGTATAAGTATGGCTACTTTAATGTGTATACTCGCAGCTGTGAATTTGTCCTTTTTTTTTTAAATGATATAAGTCGATTTAAGTAAATTTTGTTATATACTTTATAGTTTAGTGTATTCAGATACTCTTGCTACTAAAATCAGATTAAGTTTATTTTTTACAAAAATGAACTTATGCCATTTTTGAAAATAAGCCTGCTATTATAGACATATTTATATCGCTTGGCTTGTGTCGGGGTATATTCATTTGCATGAGTTTTCATTATGCATACATACGTATGCTACTTAGTTTAAACGAACATTCATACATACTACATATGCATGTACATCTTAATAACATATCTTTCTGTTATGTATTGTATTAGAGAAATTTTGAAATCTTTGTTAAAAAATATTGTGGTCCTGAAAAGGACCGTTTGTTTGAATGTATATTTATTTTGTGTTAATATGTCCGTAAAAATGAATTTAACCGCCGAAACCATACAATGTACGACCCTGCCTCTTCAATGCATATACAACATCCATAGCCGTAACTGTTTTCCTTTTAGCATGTTCAGTATAAGTGACTGCATCACGGATAACATTTTCCAAAAATACTTTTAAAACACCACGAGTTTCTTCATATATTAAACCAGATATACGTTTTACGCCACCACGACGTGCTAAACGTCGAATAGCTGGCTTTGTGATACCTTGGATGTTATCACGTAAAACTTTGCGATGACGTTTGGCGCCACCTTTACCTAATCCTTTTCCACCTTTGCCACGACCAGTCATTTTTTCTATTTAGCACTTTTTTTAGCTTTCACAAGAACACTTCACTTGATCACTTCACAACTAATAGCTTGGTTACCGAACGTAGCTGCTATTTATACAAAAATCCACAACATTGAGTGAGCTACCATTATGTGGCATAAATATTTCTATCTCATTTTAACTCGCACAATATTGCAACCCTAAAAAAAATGGACAAATGAAACGTTTTTGTGTATTTTATTATATGTATTTCCACATTTATAAAAATTAGGTTTATTAAGTGAAGTGTTCAGTGATCAGTGTTTATTTTGAATTGTGAAAAATAAAAGTGAGAAATGGCTCGTACAAAGCAAACAGCCCGTAAATCGACTGGTGGTAAAGCGCCACGTAAACAATTGGCCACTAAAGCTGCTCGCAAAAGTGCGCCGGCAACTGGTGGAGTGAAGAAGCCACATCGTTATCGCCCAGGTACAGTCGCTTTGCGTGAAATTCGTCGTTATCAGAAGAGTACCGAACTGTTGATTCGTAAATTGCCATTCCAACGTTTGGTGCGTGAAATTGCTCAAGATTTTAAAACTGATTTACGTTTCCAGAGTTCAGCTGTTATGGCATTACAAGAAGCAAGTGAAGCATATTTAGTTGGTTTGTTCGAAGATACAAATTTGTGTGCCATTCATGCAAAACGTGTCACAATTATGCCAAAAGATATTCAATTGGCTAGACGTATACGTGGTGAACGTGCTTAATTCCATATTTTAATAAATATTATAAACGGTCCTTTTCAGGACCACAAATTTTTTTAAACAAAAAAGATCAAAAATAACTGAAGCAACTGTTAATGAAAATTCGTATTTTGATAGTAGCAGCTGTAGTTTTACCCTTAATATGGTGTGCATACCTACTCACATTTATTTGCTAAACACATACATTAGTATGTATGCACGGTTGTGTGTTTGTACCTTTGGTACGTATGAATACACGCCACAACTTTTTGCGCCTTTGTCGAGATGCTCATACAAACATACATATGTACATATATACATACAATATGTAGTAGCTTGCATGCTGTACTTTTTTAATGTTGCTCAGTTTTTTTTCTTCTGGAAAATGATGTAAGTCAACTTTTTTATGAATATTTTCAAACACTATTTTATTAATTGAAGTAGTTGTTAACGCAGATTTCGTTAAAAAAATAAATTTTCCAAAAGTGTACTTATGACCTTTTAAATTTTTCTTTCAAAAAGTGTTTTAATAGGTTTTAAAATAGATAAATACATATATATGACAATATAATTAATCTCTTTGTATATATATTTTGTCGTCCTGAAAAGGACGGTTTTAAATTTGGCGTCTAAGAATATATGTAAATCGGCGATTACATCACTTATGCTTTCTTTTCGGTCTTCTTTGGCAAAAGTACAGCTTGAATATTTGGTAAAACACCACCTTGAGCTATGGTAACTCCAGACAATAGTTTATTCAATTCTTCATCGTTACGAATAGCCAATTGTAAATGACGTGGAATAATTCTAGTTTTTTTATTATCACGTGCAGCATTACCAGCCAATTCAAGAACTTCAGCTGCCAAATATTCCATAACAGCAGCTAAATATACTGGAGCACCGGCACCAACACGTTCAGCATAATTGCCTTTACGTAACAAACGATGAATACGACCGACAGGGAATTGAAGACCAGCACGGTTTGAACGTGACTTTGCCTTTCCCTTTACTTTACCACCTTTACCACGGCCAGACATTATTGTTGTTATATATTTCACTTAATACACTTTTTCACAAATACACACACTAGCTGAATAGCTTGGGCACTTTATTTCCTAAACGCAATTTGTGCTGCGCTTATATACTTTTTCGTTTGTACATTGAGCAACCCCAATCGCATGTTTTCAAATTAATGCCGGCAATATTTAGCGAATCGTTACGAACAGGTTGAATGGTTTGTCGGAAAAAATACACTTAAAGGTGCGCATTTTGACACTTAGAAAATCAAAAAACATTAAGTGAAGTGTTCAGTGATCAGTGTTTGTTTTGAATTGTGAAAGGTGAAAGTGAGAAATGGCTCGTACAAAGTAAAGAGCAAGTGATTACTGACAATAGCTACTAGGTGTAGTGTATGCAATTGAATTTGCTATAGTGAAATGGACACTAATAACTCTTTTGCTCCCCTAGGGGATGATAAGACAATAAATCAATATTTAAAACAATCCAGTCCGACTAAACCTTCCCAAAATGGGAAGAAGAAGAGTCGGCGGGAAAAAAGGCGACGCAATAATCGTGATTGTGACGATGGGTCTTTGGACTCTAGTTCCGATTTTTCTAAAATTGTTGAATACAACAAAAAACTTTTGATTTTAAATAAACAATTTGAAAATAAAATTAACGAGCTGGAAAATCGGCTCAAAGCATATGAAACGGCTAGTGCAAGTGCAAGTGTGCCTAAAGTACAAACGAATCAGGAGGTGACAGACATAAATTATAATACAGAGGTTGAATACACTGATGGAATTGGAGACGATGAGGACAGCATGAACAGGGGAACAATTGACAACATGAACAATGAAAGGGAGGCAGCGGTGGCAGCGGAATTAATGGCGTCTGCAGTAACCCAAGAAAGAAAAGTAACAAATGTGAGTATCAAAAACCATAATAAAAGGAGCAAGCCTCCAATATATGTATGTTATAATATTAATATCAAAGAAATAGCCTCAAGGCTTAGTGGTCTACTGGGTCACAAAAATTTTTGTTTCAATATAATTAATAAAAACGTTACCCATGTTAGCCCATCAACCATCGAAGATTACATTATAATTAAAAAATATCTAAATGACAGTAAAATTTGTTATTATACATTTACGCCAAATGAGGTTAAACCCTACACTATGATTATCAAAAAGTTGTCACACATATATGAAGAATGTGAAGTATTAGACTACCTAAATAACTTGGATATAAGTGTAAAGATAATAAATTTAAAAAAGCTAAAATACAACTGGTTGGTCCAAATATCTAGGGACTCTAACGTAGCCGAATTTAAAAAAATTCAATATATTTTAAACTGCAAGGTGAGCTTTGAGGGTTTCAAAAATGACTCACCAATTCAATGCAAAAATTGTCAACGGTTTTCACACGTTGCAAGTAACTGTAACATGCCATTTAGGTGTGTCAAATGTAGTGAGTCGCACGGGCCAGGAAACTGCCAAGTCCCTCCCAAACACCTGAATACAGATAATTTCGTTTACACCGACAAATCTTCAGGACAAGTAGTGAAGCGCGTAGGACTGCCAGTCAAATGCGCAAATTGTTTAGGAGAAGGCCATACGGCCAATGATAAAAAATGTCCGAAAAGGATAGAAATAATAAACAGGCTAAGAACTAAAGGTAATAAGAAAATCGAAAAGGCAGCAAATCCAACAGCAAGATCGGCTGCAGCATCATATATTAACAAAAGTGTATCATATGCGGCAAAATTAAGTGGCGTTACTCAGCCAAATTCTATTAGGGAATCTGGTTTCGATGTAAAATTTAACGCTATCAACGAAGATTGTAAAAGACTACTAGGAAAAGACTTTTTTGGGTGTCTAACCAAAATAGAAAACTTTTCCAAAAGTTATAAAGCAATGGGCAGTGATGAGGAAAAATCACAAGCACTTTTTAATCTATTTTTGACATTGCGTTTGGATGTTTAGACACCTAAAATGCATTTTCATAAACGTAAACTCTCTAGTATCAAAAAAAAAGAGGCATTTTCTTAACATATTCCTAAAAAGGCACAACCCAGATGTGCTTCTGATAGCTGAGCATAAACTCAATATCAGACACAAAATACTATTTGATGGGTATAATTTTGTTGCTCAGTATCGTACTGAGAATAACGGAGGAGGCACTGCTATCTGTGTAAAGGAGTGCTATAAATATTCTAAGTTAAATACAATATGCAATAGCATAGAAAATATCGCGATAGAAATTGAATTAGTAGGTGGTGAAAAAGTGGCCTTTGTAGCCATGTATAAGCCTCCCAATTGCAAATTAATAAGCGAAGATCTAAGCAACATAATAGACGCTGTAACAGCTAAGCAAGTAGTTCTTGGATGTGATCTTAATGCTAGGCATCCTAATTGGGGGGATTCTTTTACAAATGTTAGCGGCAGAGAATTAGCCAATTGGTTAGATGGTCCTCATCTTTTACAAGTTGTACCCACAAAATTGCCCACGCGTCCTGTGAGCAACTCTTTTTTGGATTACTTTCTTATATCCGCTTACGTTACAATAAAATTTCATGAATATTTCTCCAACTCGCTGAGAACATTAGATTATGATTCAGACCATGATGCGGTTGAAATGATAATTATAACTAATGATCCGCTCAAAGTTCCGCCCGTAACCGTTCCCTGCTGGGATCGAGCTAATTTGAAAGATATAAACAGGATTTTAGATGATGAACTCGAAAAATATTCGCTGCCAGCTGATAGAAATGTGAGCGTGGTAGAAATCGACGAGTGCATACTAAATTTGGAAAAGACTTTTGAGAAGGCTATAAAAAAGAATGTCCCTATGGTAGAACTAAAAAAGAAATGCAACCTCAATCTTCCGAATAATATTCTCCAATTTATTAGGGAAAGGAAAAAAATCAGGAGACAAATATTTAGGTGTGTAGAGCCTCATCGCAAATCTACCCTGATTGCCATCAGGAGAAACATGGACATGATAATTTCAGTGTTGCTAACGATTCACGAAGATGAGTATTGGGCAAACCTATTTAAAAATATGAAAATGAATAACCATACATATAGAAGGGTTAAGCAACTTAGTGGTATTAAACGACATAGCGACCTACCTCCTCTAGTTGATGACGGCGGGTGCTTATTAGAGACTAATTTTGATAAAATTAATAAATTAGCTGATCGTTTCGAAAAAATTCATCATCAAAATGTTAATATGGGCTCTACTAATCACACTGAATATGTAGTTAATGAAAATGAAGGAATTAGAGGATACATTCCGTTTTTTAATTTTAATGACACATTCTCTGCAGATGGTTTATCTTCCATAAACGAAAATGATATATCTGAGCTAAAAGAAGATTATAAACAGTTTATTTCACATAAGGAAATTGAATTCCTATTATGGAGGAAAAACAACAAAAAGAGTAGCGGGGAAGATGGAGTACCCAATTTCATATTACGCAAAACTTGTCCGTCATTTTGGAAATTTGTGGCGATTCTTTTTAATCATTGTTATAATATTGGCTACTTTCCTGCAAGATGGAAATGTGCAAAAATGATTCCTATTCTAAAGCCAAAATGTGGTGCAAACGATCTGAAAAGTTACAGGCCGATCTCACTACTTTCTAATCTTAGTAAATTAATAGAAGGTTTACTACTGGATAAAATTAAAGAACACATTCTTGATAATGATACGCTGAAGGACTTCCAGTTTGGTTTTCGATGCGGACTAGGCACTAATCAAGCGCTAACCATATTATCTGACACGGTAACTGCGAACCTAGAAAAGAGAAAAGCGACAATCTTAGTTAGTTTAGACCTTGAAAAAGCTTTTGATACAACATGGATTGAAGGAGTAGTTTTTAAAATGTACAAAATGTTCGGATTTAATAAAAACATCTGCCGAATAATATATGACTATCTAACAGGAAGATCTTTTTTTGTATACAATAAAAATGAAAACTCCATTGATAAAGATATAGTGGCAGGAGTACCGCAGGGGTCGCTGTTAGGTCCTGTGTTGTTTAACATATTCATGGCTGATTTACCGGATCCCAACGAGGGTCTATCTGTAATCGTTTATGCTGACGATATTCTTATATTGTCATCGAAAGCCAATCTAGCAAATGCTAGTGAGGAGATAAATGACTATATAAGAAAATTGACAGATTATTTTAAAATGTGGAAACTTAAGATTAATCCAAACAAATGTGTTTGTACTGCAGTCAAAGGCCTAAAAAAGAGAATATATCGCTCGGCACGTCAATATATACCAACCATTACCATTGGCAATACAACTTTAAAATATGAAAAAAGTATTAAATATTTGGGTGTGATCATCGATGAAACCTTCAAATTCATTCGTCATGTAGATTTTATTCTAGCAAAGGCCAAGAAGATATTTTTCATGTACATATCATTTTTAAAAAGAGCAAAGGATTTGAGCGGCAAAATCAAAATCAATTGTTACAAGCAATTAATAAGACCAATTATAGCTTACGCATTTCCTATTTGGTTTGGAATCTCTTCAAGCCAAATGGAGAGATTACGTAAATTTGAAAGACAAATCCTTAGAGTTTGTACTAATACCAGTCGTAGGCCATTCAGGCAGGGTTTTAGCCGATATATTTCAAATAAAACTCTGTATAAAAAATGTAAATTGGAAAGAATTGATCAATTTATGGTGAAAAATGCTTTAAAGTGCGTAAATAAGTTAAAAAATAGCAAGAATAAATTAATTGATAAATATTTGTTGAAAGAAAACTCCATAACATTCCCATTTGAAGGACGATTTATGTCACCAGTTCACTTAAAAATATTATATGAAAAGAATGTTCTGTTTAGAGATAAGAAATTACTATTCTATCACAGAAGAATAAATTCATTGAACCTCGCAAACTCTGTATATAATATTAATCAAAATGATTTTCAACCTAAATAAAAAAATGTTTATAACCTCATTAGATCTAAGTCTTTTGTAAATATATTTCTGTCTATCCTTTCTTGTTAGCTTTAAGTTAGTTTTAAGATATAAATAAATATAAAATTGAAATCCAGTTTTTTTAGCTTTTTCTGGATAAATACAGACTTAATTAATATTCAAAGAATATTTCAAAGCAATGCTGTTATCAAATCTTATATTTAGCTATGAGCACTCTTAGATAAGTATCAATACGTTAAGAAACACATGTATAGAATATAAGCCATCAACAAATGTATTCAATGAAATTAATGATGAATAAAAAAAATGTTTGACAAAATGTTTGACACTTAGAAAATTATTAAAAAGTGTGAGTGATAGTGAAGTGATTTTGTGAAAATTAAATATGCCTCCTAAAACTAGTGGTAAAGCAGCTAAGAAGGCCGGTAAGGCTCAGAAGAATATTACTAAAAACGACAAGAAGAAGAAGCGTAAGAGGAAGGAAAGTTATGCCATCTACATTTATAAAGTGTTGAAACAAGTACATCCTGATACTGGTATATCGTCGAAAGCAATGAGTATCATGAACAGTTTTGTTAATGACATTTTTGAACGTATTGCTGCTGAAGCATCACGTTTAGCTCATTACAATAAACGTTCAACAATTACTAGTCGCGAAATTCAAACTGCCGTACGCCTATTGTTGCCTGGTGAATTGGCTAAGCATGCCGTGAGTGAGGGTACTAAGGCTGTTACCAAATACACAAGCTCCAAGTAATTTGTGCGACTGAGGAAAATATGTATAAAAGTGAAAAATGTTAACAAAAAGGCCCTTTTCAGGGCCACAAAATATAAATTAACAAAGAGATATGAATTTTTCTAAGTCGATGAAAATTTTTAATTTTGTTTTGCAATTGAAACATCAAAAAATGTTAACAAAAAGGCGCTTTTCAGGGTCACAAAATATAAATTAACAAAGAGATATGAATTTTTCTAAGTCGATGAAAATTTTTAATTTTGTTTTGCAATTGAAACATCAATTTTAAAATTGGTCAGCATGGTAGGGCTGACTTACAGTGTCAGACACTAGAGCGGTTAATTATTATGGCGAAGCAACGCTGTAGTCAGACGTATTGCGTACATTTTTGATCTTTTTGTTTGTATATTTTGTAGCCCTGAAAAGGGCTTATTGATAATTCAACATTTAATGAATGTTGTGTCCTTGTAAATTATCACAAAAAACGCAGCATATTTATTTTTTAGCTGATGCCTTTTTTGCAGCTGGCTTTTTAGTCGCAGCCTTTTTTGGTTTGGTAGCAGTTGCTTTTGCTTTTGTTGCCTTTGACTTAGCGGTGGCAGATTTCGACTTGGTTGGCTTGGCTTTAACGGCGCCAGTCTTTTTTGCGTCTTTAGCCTTAGATTTCTCACTTTTCTTTTTTTCGGCGGTTTTCTTAGTGGCAACAGCTTTTTTCACTTTTTTCTCACCACTTGCCTTTTTGACACCACTCGACGATTTTTTCTTTAATGTTGCACTATCTTTTTTGGCTTTTGATTTATCAACCGATTTTGACTTACCATCACCTGATTTAGTGGCTGCAGCTGATAATTTAAATGAACCAGATGCCCCCTTTCCTTTGGTTTGAATCAATTTTCCACTAGTAACAGCCGATTTCAAATAGCGCTTAATAAATGGTGCCAATTTTTGGGCGTCACATTTATATGTTGCACTAATATATTTCTTAATTGCCAAAAGTGATGAGCCACCACGTTCCTTCAAATTCTTAATCGATGCATCTACCATTTGTTGAGTTGGTGGATGAGTGGGAGCAACCGATGGTTTTTTGGGTTTAGTTGCTTTTTTAGCAGCAACTTTCTTCTCAGCAACAGCAGCAGAAGCAGCTACTGGTGAGCTAACATTTGCAACAGCGATTGTGTCAGACATTTTCACTTAATTATTTTATTTAAACTTTTATTAACACTTGAAAATATTTATCAATTTAAGCACACAAAGCACAAACTCACTATTTATACTTTTTTATACAAGCGCATAGAATGCGATACTCTGTTTAAAATTTGAGAAGCGCAGCGAAAAGATGGATGACAAATGTTTTCATTTCAGTGCTACGTACCATTTACATTTGATAAACTTTTCATCTTAATAAATTAATTAAAATTCACATATTAAAGTTATTGCAAATATTCATGTAAAAATAGATAACTGAAATGTGTTAGTTTAATATACGAATTCATTTAAATTGATGAATTTCATATTTTCGGAGTGTCAGGCATTTTAATCAAAAGTTTGCACTGATAAAATCGAATTTTTTCTCAATTAAGTGAAATTTCTTAAAATATATTTGTACTAATCAAAATTTTAATTCGGATATATAAAATATGTTAAATTAGAAATCAAAAAACTTATCTTCGTTGAGTTTTAACAACATTATTTTATTTTAAAAAATTTTTTAAATATTTCTATTGCAACACTAGAGTAACCCTATATGGCTTCACTTAAAGGCATCTAAAGTTTGGAATTTTAGTCTGAATTGATTATTGATATTGGACGTCTACAACTTATATGTATAATTAAATGAAATTTCATGACATTCAAAAAAAAATAAAAAAAATTCTCATTGAATGCTTATTAATTATCAATATGATTATAATATACATATCTGAACATAATCGGACATCAGCGTCCATTTTAAGTACTATAATAGGTGGATGAGTATGAATTTGTACTATGCAGATTCATTTTGTATTTATATGATGAATGCTTATAAGCTTTAAATCAATAATTGATATGGTAAAAAATTATAACTAATATTATTATGCACGTAAATGTATGCGCGCGTATGAAATTTTTCCATTGAATCTATAGAAATATTAAATTGTATTCCAAGTATTTATTCAATTAAATGCAATTTAATAAAAAAAATATTTATGTACATATATATACATAAAATAAAAGAAAAAGTTGGATATGCCAACAACACGCGGTGTTCCCAAGCGGTCCCCCATCTAAGTACTAACCGCGCCCGACGCTGCTTAATTTCGGTGATCGGACGAGAACCGATGTATTCAGCGTGGTATGGTCGTTGGCAAAATTTGTTTGCCTAAATTGGTATAAGTATGGCTACTTTAATGTGTATACTCGCAGCTGTGAATTTGTCCTTTTTTTTTAAATGATATAAGTCGATTTAAGTAAATTTTGTTATATACTTTATAGTTTAGTGTATTCAGATACTCTTGCTACTAAAATCAGATTAAGTTTATTTTTTACAAAAATGAACTTATGCCATTTTTGAAAATAAGCCTGCTATTATAGACATATTTATATCGCTTGGCTTGTGTCGGGGTATATTCATTTGAATGAGTTTTCATTATGCATACATACGTATGCTACTTAGTTTAAACGAACATTCATACATACTACATATGCATGTACATCTTAATAACATATCTTTCTGTTATGTATTGTATTAGAGAAATTTTGAAATCTTTGTTAAAAAATATTGTGGTCCTGAAAAGGACCGTTTGTTTGAATGTATATTTATTTTGTGTTAATATGTCCGTAAAAATGAATTTAACCGCCGAAACCATACAATGTACGACCCTGCCTCTTCAATGCATATACAACATCCATAGCCGTAACTGTTTTCCTTTTAGCATGTTCAGTATAAGTGACTGCATCACGGATAACATTTTCCAAAAATACTTTTAAAACACCACGAGTTTCTTCATATATTAAACCAGATATACGTTTTACGCCACCACGACGTGCTAAACGTCGAATAGCTGGCTTTGTGATACCTTGGATGTTATCACGTAAAACTTTGCGATGACGTTTGGCGCCACCTTTACCTAATCCTTTTCCACCTTTGCCACGACCAGTCATTTTTTCTATTTAGCACTTTTTTTAGCTTTCACAAGAACACTTCACTTGATCACTTCACAACTAATAGCTTGGTTACCGAACGTAGCTGCTATTTATACAAAAATCCACAACATTGAGTGAGCTACCATTATGTGGCATAAATATTTCTATCTCATTTTAACTCGCACAATATTGCAACCCTAAAAAAAATGGACAAATGAAACGTTTTTGTGTATTTTATTATATGTATTTCCACATTTATAAAAATTAGGTTTATTAAGTGAAGTGTTCAGTGATCAGTGTTTATTTTGAATTGTGAAAAATAAAAGTGAGAAATGGCTCGTACAAAGCAAACAGCCCGTAAATCGACTGGTGGTAAAGCGCCACGTAAACAATTGGCCACTAAAGCTGCTCGCAAAAGTGCGCCGGCAACTGGTGGAGTGAAGAAGCCACATCGTTATCGCCCAGGTACAGTCGCTTTGCGTGAAATTCGTCGTTATCAGAAGAGTACCGAACTGTTGATTCGTAAATTGCCATTCCAACGTTTGGTGCGTGAAATTGCTCAAGATTTTAAAACTGATTTACGTTTCCAGAGTTCAGCTGTTATGGCATTACAAGAAGCAAGTGAAGCATATTTAGTTGGTTTGTTCGAAGATACAAATTTGTGTGCCATTCATGCAAAACGTGTCACAATTATGCCAAAAGATATTCAATTGGCTAGACGTATACGTGGTGAACGTGCTTAATTCCATATTTTAATAAATATTATAAACGGTCCTTTTCAGGACCACAAATTTTTTTAAACAAAAAAGATCAAAAATAACTGAAGCAACTGTTAATGAAAATTCGTATTTTGATAGTAGCAGCTGTAGTTTTACCCTTAATATGGTGTGCATACCTACTCACATTTATTTGCTAAACACATACATTAGTATGTATGCACGGTTGTGTGTTTGTACCTTTGGTACGTATGAATACACGCCACAACTTTTTGCGCCTTTGTCGAGATGCTCATACAAACATACATATGTACATATATACATACAATATGTAGTAGCTTGCATGCTGTACTTTTTTAATGTTGCTCAGTTTTTTTTCTTCTGGAAAATGATGTAAGTCAACTTTTTTATGAATATTTTCAAACACTATTTTATTAATTGAAGTAGTTGTTAACGCAGATTTCGTTAAAAAAATAAATTTTCCAAAAGTGTAGTTATGACCTTTTAAATTTTTCTTTCAAAAAGTGTTTTAATAGGTTTTAAAATAGATAAATACATATATATGACAATATAATTAATCTCTTTGTATATATATTTTGTCGTCCTGAAAAGGACGGTTTTAAATTTGGCGTCTAAGAATATATGTAAATCGGCGATTACATCACTTATGCTTTCTTTTCGGTCTTCTTTGGCAAAAGTACAGCTTGAATATTTGGTAAAACACCACCTTGAGCTATGGTAACTCCAGACAATAGTTTATTCAATTCTTCATCGTTACGAATAGCCAATTGTAAATGACGTGGAATAATTCTAGTTTTTTTATTATCACGTGCAGCATTACCAGCCAATTCAAGAACTTCAGCTGCCAAATATTCCATAACAGCAGCTAAATATACTGGAGCACCGGCACCAACACGTTCAGCATAATTGCCTTTACGTAACAAACGATGAATACGACCGACAGGGAATTGAAGACCAGCACGGTTTGAACGTGACTTTGCCTTTCCCTTTACTTTACCACCTTTACCACGGCCAGACATTATTGTTGTTATATATTTCACTTAATACACTTTTTCACAAATACACACACTAGCTGAATAGCTTGGGCACTTTATTTCCTAAACGCAATTTGTGCTGCGCTTATATACTTTTTCGTTTGTACATTGAGCAACCCCAATCGCATGTTTTCAAATTAATGCCGGCAATATTTAGCGAATCGTTACGAACAGGTTGAATGGTTTGTCGGAAAAAATACACTTAAAGGTGCGCATTTTGACACTTAGAAAATCAAAAAACATTAAGTGAAGTGTTCAGTGATCAGTGTTTGTTTTGAATTGTGAAAGGTGAAAGTGAGAAATGGCTCGTACAAAGTAAAGAGCAAGTGATTACTGACAATAGCTACTAGGTGTAGTGTATGCAATTGAATTTGCTATAGTGAAATGGACACTAATAACTCTTTTGCTCCCCTAGGGGATGATAAGACAATAAATCAATATTTAAAACAATCCAGTCCGACTAAACCTTCCCAAAATGGGAAGAAGAAGAGTCGGCGGGAAAAAGGCGACGCAATAATCGTGATTGTGACGATGGGTCTTTGGACTCTAGTTCCGATTTTTCTAAAATTGTTGAATACAACAAAAAACTTTTGATTTTAAATAAACAATTTGAAAATAAAATTAACGAGCTGGAAAATCGGCTCAAAGCATATGAAACGGCTAGTGCAAGTGCAAGTGTGCCTAAAGTACAAACGAATCAGGAGGTGACAGACATAAATTATAATACAGAGGTTGAATACACTGATGGAATTGGAGACGATGAGGACAGCATGAACAGGGGAACAATTGACAACATGAACAATGAAAGGGAGGCAGCGGTGGCAGCGGAATTAATGGCGTCTGCAGTAACCCAAGAAAGAAAAGTAACAAATGTGAGTATCAAAAACCATAATAAAAGGAGCAAGCCTCCAATATATGTATGTTATAATATTAATATCAAAGAAATAGCCTCAAGGCTTAGTGGTCTACTGGGTCACAAAAATTTTTGTTTCAATATAATTAATAAAAACGTTACCCATGTTAGCCCATCAACCATCGAAGATTACATTATAATTAAAAAATATCTAAATGACAGTAAAATTTGTTATTATACATTTACGCCAAATGAGGTTAAACCCTACACTATGATTATCAAAAAGTTGTCACACATATATGAAGAATGTGAAGTATTAGACTACCTAAATAACTTGGATATAAGTGTAAAGATAATAAATTTAAAAAAGCTAAAATACAACTGGTTGGTCCAAATATCTAGGGACTCTAACGTAGCCGAATTTAAAAAAATTCAATATATTTTAAACTGCAAGGTGAGCTTTGAGGGTTTCAAAAATGACTCACCAATTCAATGCAAAAATTGTCAACGGTTTTCACACGTTGCAAGTAACTGTAACATGCCATTTAGGTGTGTCAAATGTAGTGAGTCGCACGGGCCAGGAAACTGCCAAGTCCCTCCCAAACACCTGAATACAGATAATTTCGTTTACACCGACAAATCTTCAGGACAAGTAGTGAAGCGCGTAGGACTGCCAGTCAAATGCGCAAATTGTTTAGGAGAAGGCCATACGGCCAATGATAAAAAATGTCCGAAAAGGATAGAAATAATAAACAGGCTAAGAACTAAAGGTAATAAGAAAATCGAAAAGGCAGCAAATCCAACAGCAAGATCGGCTGCAGCATCATATATTAACAAAAGTGTATCATATGCGGCAAAATTAAGTGGCGTTACTCAGCCAAATTCTATTAGGGAATCTGGTTTCGATGTAAAATTTAACGCTATCAACGAAGATTGTAAAAGACTACTAGGAAAAGACTTTTTTGGGTGTCTAACCAAAATAGAAAACTTTTCCAAAAGTTATAAAGCAATGGGCAGTGATGAGGAAAAATCACAAGCACTTTTTAATCTATTTTTGACATTGCGTTTGGATGTTTAGACACCTAAAATGCATTTTCATAAACGTAAACTCTCTAGTATCAAAAAAAAGAGGCATTTTCTTAACATATTCCTAAAAAGGCACAACCCAGATGTGCTTCTGATAGCTGAGCATAAACTCAATATCAGACACAAAATACTATTTGATGGGTATAATTTTGTTGCTCAGTATCGTACTGAGAATAACGGAGGAGGCACTGCTATCTGTGTAAAGGAGTGCTATAAATATTCTAAGTTAAATACAATATGCAATAGCATAGAAAATATCGCGATAGAAATTGAATTAGTAGGTGGTGAAAAAGTGGCCTTTGTAGCCATGTATAAGCCTCCCAATTGCAAATTAATAAGCGAAGATCTAAGCAACATAATAGACGCTGTAACAGCTAAGCAAGTAGTTCTTGGATGTGATCTTAATGCTAGGCATCCTAATTGGGGGGATTCTTTTACAAATGTTAGCGGCAGAGAATTAGCCAATTGGTTAGATGGTCCTCATCTTTTACAAGTTGTACCCACAAAATTGCCCACGCGTCCTGTGAGCAACTCTTTTTTGGATTACTTTCTTATATCCGCTTACGTTACAATAAAATTTCATGAATATTTCTCCAACTCGCTGAGAACATTAGATTATGATTCAGACCATGATGCGGTTGAAATGATAATTATAACTAATGATCCGCTCAAAGTTCCGCCCGTAACCGTTCCCTGCTGGGATCGAGCTAATTTGAAAGATATAAACAGGATTTTAGATGATGAACTCGAAAAATATTCGCTGCCAGCTGATAGAAATGTGAGCGTGGTAGAAATCGACGAGTGCATACTAAATTTGGAAAAGACTTTTGAGAAGGCTATAAAAAAGAATGTCCCTATGGTAGAACTAAAAAAGAAATGCAACCTCAATCTTCCGAATAATATTCTCCAATTTATTAGGGAAAGGAAAAAAATCAGGAGACAAATATTTAGGTGTGTAGAGCCTCATCGCAAATCTACCCTGATTGCCATCAGGAGAAACATGGACATGATAATTTCAGAGTTGCTAACGATTCACGAAGATGAGTATTGGGCAAACCTATTTAAAAATATGAAAATGAATAACCATACATATAGAAGGGTTAAGCAACTTAGTGGTATTAAACGACATAGCGACCTACCTCCTCTAGTTGATGACGGCGGGTGCTTATTAGAGACTAATTTTGATAAAATTAATAAATTAGCTGATCGTTTCGAAAAAATTCATCATCAAAATGTTAATATGGGCTCTACTAATCACACTGAATATGTAGTTAATGAAAATGAAGGAATTAGAGGATACATTCCGTTTTTTAATTTTAATGACACATTCTCTGCAGATGGTTTATCTTCCATAAACGAAAATGATATATCTGAGCTAAAAGAAGATTATAAACAGTTTATTTCACATAAGGAAATTGAATTCCTATTATGGAGGAAAAACAACAAAAAGAGTAGCGGGGAAGATGGAGTACCCAATTTCATATTACGCAAAACTTGTCCGTCATTTTGGAAATTTGTGGCGATTCTTTTTAATCATTGTTATAATATTGGCTACTTTCCTGCAAGATGGAAATGTGCAAAAATGATTCCTATTCTAAAGCCAAAATGTGGTGCAAACGATCTGAAAAGTTACAGGCCGATCTCACTACTTTCTAATCTTAGTAAATTAATAGAAGGTTTACTACTGGATAAAATTAAAGAACACATTCTTGATAATGATACGCTGAAGGACTTCCAGTTTGGTTTTCGATGCGGACTAGGCACTAATCAAGCGCTAACCATATTATCTGACACGGTAACTGCGAACCTAGAAAAGAGAAAAGCGACAATCTTAGTTAGTTTAGACCTTGAAAAAGCTTTTGATACAACATGGATTGAAGGAGTAGTTTTTAAAATGTACAAAATGTTCGGATTTAATAAAAACATCTGCCGAATAATATATGACTATCTAACAGGAAGATCTTTTTTTGTATACAATAAAAATGAAAACTCCATTGATAAAGATATAGTGGCAGGAGTACCGCAGGGGTCGCTGTTAGGTCCTGTGTTGTTTAACATATTCATGGCTGATTTACCGGATCCCAACGAGGGTCTATCTGTAATCGTTTATGCTGACGATATTCTTATATTGTCATCGAAAGCCAATCTAGCAAATGCTAGTGAGGAGATAAATGACTATATAAGAAAATTGACAGATTATTTTAAAATGTGGAAACTTAAGATTAATCCAAACAAATGTGTTTGTACTGCAGTCAAAGGCCTAAAAAAGAGAATATATCGCTCGGCACGTCAATATATACCAACCATTACCATTGGCAATACAACTTTAAAATATGAAAAAAGTATTAAATATTTGGGTGTGATCATCGATGAAACCTTCAAATTCATTCGTCATGTAGATTTTATTCTAGCAAAGGCCAAGAAGATATTTTTCATGTACATATCATTTTTAAAAAGAGCAAAGGATTTGAGCGGCAAAATCAAAATCAATTGTTACAAGCAATTAATAAGACCAATTATAGCTTACGCATTTCCTATTTGGTTTGGAATCTCTTCAAGCCAAATGGAGAGATTACGTAAATTTGAAAGACAAATCCTTAGAGTTTGTACTAATACCAGTCGTAGGCCATTCAGGCAGGGTTTTAGCCGATATATTTCAAATAAAACTCTGTATAAAAAATGTAAATTGGAAAGAATTGATCAATTTATGGTGAAAAATGCTTTAAAGTGCGTAAATAAGTTAAAAAATAGCAAGAATAAATTAATTGATAAATATTTGTTGAAAGAAAACTCCATAACATTCCCATTTGAAGGACGATTTATGTCACCAGTTCACTTAAAAATATTATATGAAAAGAATGTTCTGTTTAGAGATAAGAAATTACTATTCTATCACAGAAGAATAAATTCATTGAACCTCGCAAACTCTGTATATAATATTAATCAAAATGATTTTCAACCTAAATAAAAAAATGTTTATAACCTCATTAGATCTAAGTCTTTTGTAAATATATTTCTGTCTATCCTTTCTTGTTAGCTTTAAGTTAGTTTTAAGATATAAATAAATATAAAATTGAAATCCAGTTTTTTTAGCTTTTTCTGGATAAATACAGACTTAATTAATATTCAAAGAATATTTCAAAGCAATGCTGTTATCAAATCTTATATTTAGCTATGAGCACTCTTAGATAAGTATCAATACGTTAAGAAACACATGTATAGAATATAAGCCATCAACAAATGTATTCAATGAAATTAATGATGAATAAAAAAAATGTTTGACAAAATGTTTGACACTTAGAAAATTATTAAAAAGTGTGAGTGATAGTGAAGTGATTTTGTGAAAATTAAATATGCCTCCTAAAACTAGTGGTAAAGCAGCTAAGAAGGCCGGTAAGGCTCAGAAGAATATTACTAAAAACGACAAGAAGAAGAAGCGTAAGAGGAAGGAAAGTTATGCCATCTACATTTATAAAGTGTTGAAACAAGTACATCCTGATACTGGTATATCGTCGAAAGCAATGAGTATCATGAACAGTTTTGTTAATGACATTTTTGAACGTATTGCTGCTGAAGCATCACGTTTAGCTCATTACAATAAACGTTCAACAATTACTAGTCGCGAAATTCAAACTGCCGTACGCCTATTGTTGCCTGGTGAATTGGCTAAGCATGCCGTGAGTGAGGGTACTAAGGCTGTTACCAAATACACAAGCTCCAAGTAATTTGTGCGACTGAGGAAAATATGTATAAAAGTGAAAAATGTTAACAAAAAGGCCCTTTTCAGGGCCACAAAATATAAATTAACAAAGAGATATGAATTTTTCTAAGTCGATGAAAATTTTTAATTTTGTTTTGCAATTGAAACATCAAAAAATGTTAACAAAAAGGCGCTTTTCAGGGTCACAAAATATAAATTAACAAAGAGATATGAATTTTTCTAAGTCGATGAAAATTTTTAATTTTGTTTTGCAATTGAAACATCAATTTTAAAATTGGTCAGCATGGTAGGGCTGACTTACAGTGTCAGACACTAGAGCGGTTAATTATTATGGCGAAGCAACGCTGTAGTCAGACGTATTGCGTACATTTTTGATCTTTTTGTTTGTATATTTTGTAGCCCTGAAAAGGGCTTATTGATAATTCAACATTTAATGAATGTTGTGTCCTTGTAAATTATCACAAAAAACGCAGCATATTTATTTTTTAGCTGATGCCTTTTTTGCAGCTGGCTTTTTAGTCGCAGCCTTTTTTGGTTTGGTAGCAGTTGCTTTTGCTTTTGTTGCCTTTGACTTAGCGGTGGCAGATTTCGACTTGGTTGGCTTGGCTTTAACGGCGCCAGTCTTTTTTGCGTCTTTAGCCTTAGATTTCTCACTTTTCTTTTTTTCGGCGGTTTTCTTAGTGGCAACAGCTTTTTTCACTTTTTTCTCACCACTTGCCTTTTTGACACCACTCGACGATTTTTTCTTTAATGTTGCACTATCTTTTTTGGCTTTTGATTTATCAACCGATTTTGACTTACCATCACCTGATTTAGTGGCTGCAGCTGATAATTTAAATGAACCAGATGCCCCCTTTCCTTTGGTTTGAATCAATTTTCCACTAGTAACAGCCGATTTCAAATAGCGCTTAATAAATGGTGCCAATTTTTGGGCGTCACATTTATATGTTGCACTAATATATTTCTTAATTGCCAAAAGTGATGAGCCACCACGTTCCTTCAAATTCTTAATCGATGCATCTACCATTTGTTGAGTTGGTGGATGAGTGGGAGCAACCGATGGTTTTTTGGGTTTAGTTGCTTTTTTAGCAGCAACTTTCTTCTCAGCAACAGCAGCAGAAGCAGCTACTGGTGAGCTAACATTTGCAACAGCGATTGTGTCAGACATTTTCACTTAATTATTTTATTTAAACTTTTATTAACACTTGAAAATATTTATCAATTTAAGCACACAAAGCACAAACTCACTATTTATACTTTTTTATACAAGCGCATAGAATGCGATACTCTGTTTAAAATTTGAGAAGCGCAGCGAAAAGATGGATGACAAATGTTTTCATTTCAGTGCTACGTACCATTTACATTTGATAAACTTTTCATCTTAATAAATTAATTAAAATTCACATATTAAAGTTATTGCAAATATTCATGTAAAAATAGATAACTGAAATGTGTTAGTTTAATATACGAATTCATTTAAATTGATGAATTTCATATTTTCGGAGTGTCAGGCATTTTAATCAAAAGTTTGCACTGATAAAATCGAATTTTTTCTCAATTAAGTGAAATTTCTTAAAATATATTTGTACTAATCAAAATTTTAATTCGGATATATAAAATATGTTAAATTAGAAATCAAAAAACTTATCTTCGTTGAGTTTTAACAACATTATTTTATTTTAAAAAATTTTTTAAATATTTCTATTGCAACACTAGAGTAACCCTATATGGCTTCACTTAAAGGCATCTAAAGTTTGGAATTTTAGTCTGAATTGATTATTGATATTGGACGTCTACAACTTATATGTATAATTAAATGAAATTTCATGACATTCAAAAAAAAATAAAAAAAATTCTCATTGAATGCTTATTAATTATCAATATGATTATAATATACATATCTGAACATAATCGGACATCAGCGTCCATTTTAAGTACTATAATAGGTGGATGAGTATGAATTTGTACTATGCAGATTCATTTTGTATTTATATGATGAATGCTTATAAGCTTTAAATCAATAATTGATATGGTAAAAAATTATAACTAATATTATTATGCACGTAAATGTATGCGCGCGTATGAAATTTTTCCATTGAATCTATAGAAATATTAAATTGTATTCCAAGTATTTATTCAATTAAATGCAATTTAATAAAAAAAATATTTATGTACATATATATACATAAAATAAAAGAAAAAGTTGGATATGCCAACAACACGCGGTGTTCCCAAGCGGTCCCCCATCTAAGTACTAACCGCGCCCGACGCTGCTTAATTTCGGTGATCGGACGAGAACCGATGTATTCAGCGTGGTATGGTCGTTGGCAAAATTTGTTTGCCTAAATTGGTATAAGTATGGCTACTTTAATGTGTATACTCGCAGCTGTGAATTTGTCCTTTTTTTTTAAATGATATAAGTCGATTTAAGTAAATTTTGTTATATACTTTATAGTTTAGTGTATTCAGATACTCTTGCTACTAAAATCAGATTAAGTTTATTTTTTACAAAAATGAACTTATGCCATTTTTGAAAATAAGCCTGCTATTATAGACATATTTATATCGCTTGGCTTGTGTCGGGGTATATTCATTTGAATGAGTTTTCATTATGCATACATACGTATGCTACTTAGTTTAAACGAACATTCATACATACTACATATGCATGTACATCTTAATAACATATCTTTCTGTTATGTATTGTATTAGAGAAATTTTGAAATCTTTGTTAAAAAATATTGTGGTCCTGAAAAGGACCGTTTGTTTGAATGTATATTTATTTTGTGTTAATATGTCCGTAAAAATGAATTTAACCGCCGAAACCATACAATGTACGACCCTGCCTCTTCAATGCATATACAACATCCATAGCCGTAACTGTTTTCCTTTTAGCATGTTCAGTATAAGTGACTGCATCACGGATAACATTTTCCAAAAATACTTTTAAAACACCACGAGTTTCTTCATATATTAAACCAGATATACGTTTTACGCCACCACGACGTGCTAAACGTCGAATAGCTGGCTTTGTGATACCTTGGATGTTATCACGTAAAACTTTGCGATGACGTTTGGCGCCACCTTTACCTAATCCTTTTCCACCTTTGCCACGACCAGTCATTTTTTCTATTTAGCACTTTTTTTAGCTTTCACAAGAACACTTCACTTGATCACTTCACAACTAATAGCTTGGTTACCGAACGTAGCTGCTATTTATACAAAAATCCACAACATTGAGTGAGCTACCATTATGTGGCATAAATATTTCTATCTCATTTTAACTCGCACAATATTGCAACCCTAAAAAAAATGGACAAATGAAACGTTTTTGTGTATTTTATTATATGTATTTCCACATTTATAAAAATTAGGTTTATTAAGTGAAGTGTTCAGTGATCAGTGTTTATTTTGAATTGTGAAAAATAAAAGTGAGAAATGGCTCGTACAAAGCAAACAGCCCGTAAATCGACTGGTGGTAAAGCGCCACGTAAACAATTGGCCACTAAAGCTGCTCGCAAAAGTGCGCCGGCAACTGGTGGAGTGAAGAAGCCACATCGTTATCGCCCAGGTACAGTCGCTTTGCGTGAAATTCGTCGTTATCAGAAGAGTACCGAACTGTTGATTCGTAAATTGCCATTCCAACGTTTGGTGCGTGAAATTGCTCAAGATTTTAAAACTGATTTACGTTTCCAGAGTTCAGCTGTTATGGCATTACAAGAAGCAAGTGAAGCATATTTAGTTGGTTTGTTCGAAGATACAAATTTGTGTGCCATTCATGCAAAACGTGTCACAATTATGCCAAAAGATATTCAATTGGCTAGACGTATACGTGGTGAACGTGCTTAATTCCATATTTTAATAAATATTATAAACGGTCCTTTTCAGGACCACAAATTTTTTTAAACAAAAAAGATCAAAAATAACTGAAGCAACTGTTAATGAAAATTCGTATTTTGATAGTAGCAGCTGTAGTTTTACCCTTAATATGGTGTGCATACCTACTCACATTTATTTGCTAAACACATACATTAGTATGTATGCACGGTTGTGTGTTTGTACCTTTGGTACGTATGAATACACGCCACAACTTTTTGCGCCTTTGTCGAGATGCTCATACAAACATACATATGTACATATATACATACAATATGTAGTAGCTTGCATGCTGTACTTTTTTAATGTTGCTCAGTTTTTTTTCTTCTGGAAAATGATGTAAGTCAACTTTTTTATGAATATTTTCAAACACTATTTTATTAATTGAAGTAGTTGTTAACGCAGATTTCGTTAAAAAAATAAATTTTCCAAAAGTGTACTTATGACCTTTTAAATTTTTCTTTCAAAAAGTGTTTTAATAGGTTTTAAAATAGATAAATACATATATATGACAATATAATTAATCTCTTTGTATATATATTTTGTCGTCCTGAAAAGGACGGTTTTAAATTTGGCGTCTAAGAATATATGTAAATCGGCGATTACATCACTTATGCTTTCTTTTCGGTCTTCTTTGGCAAAAGTACAGCTTGAATATTTGGTAAAACACCACCTTGAGCTATGGTAACTCCAGACAATAGTTTATTCAATTCTTCATCGTTACGAATAGCCAATTGTAAATGACGTGGAATAATTCTAGTTTTTTTATTATCACGTGCAGCATTACCAGCCAATTCAAGAACTTCAGCTGCCAAATATTCCATAACAGCAGCTAAATATACTGGAGCACCGGCACCAACACGTTCAGCATAATTGCCTTTACGTAACAAACGATGAATACGACCGACAGGGAATTGAAGACCAGCACGGTTTGAACGTGACTTTGCCTTTCCCTTTACTTTACCACCTTTACCACGGCCAGACATTATTGTTGTTATATATTTCACTTAATACACTTTTTCACAAATACACACACTAGCTGAATAGCTTGGGCACTTTATTTCCTAAACGCAATTTGTGCTGCGCTTATATACTTTTTCGTTTGTACATTGAGCAACCCCAATCGCATGTTTTCAAATTAATGCCGGCAATATTTAGCGAATCGTTACGAACAGGTTGAATGGTTTGTCGGAAAAAATACACTTAAAGGTGCGCATTTTGACACTTAGAAAATCAAAAAACATTAAGTGAAGTGTTCAGTGATCAGTGTTTGTTTTGAATTGTGAAAGGTGAAAGTGAGAAATGGCTCGTACAAAGTAAAGAGCAAGTGATTACTGACAATAGCTACTAGGTGTAGTGTATGCAATTGAATTTGCTATAGTGAAATGGACACTAATAACTCTTTTGCTCCCCTAGGGGATGATAAGACAATAAATCAATATTTAAAACAATCCAGTCCGACTAAACCTTCCCAAAATGGGAAGAAGAAGAGTCGGCGGGAAAAAAGGCGACGCAATAATCGTGATTGTGACGATGGGTCTTTGGACTCTAGTTCCGATTTTTCTAAAATTGTTGAATACAACAAAAAACTTTTGATTTTAAATAAACAATTTGAAAATAAAATTAACGAGCTGGAAAATCGGCTCAAAGCATATGAAACGGCTAGTGCAAGTGCAAGTGTGCCTAAAGTACAAACGAATCAGGAGGTGACAGACATAAATTATAATACAGAGGTTGAATACACTGATGGAATTGGAGACGATGAGGACAGCATGAACAGGGGAACAATTGACAACATGAACAATGAAAGGGAGGCAGCGGTGGCAGCGGAATTAATGGCGTCTGCAGTAACCCAAGAAAGAAAAGTAACAAATGTGAGTATCAAAAACCATAATAAAAGGAGCAAGCCTCCAATATATGTATGTTATAATATTAATATCAAAGAAATAGCCTCAAGGCTTAGTGGTCTACTGGGTCACAAAAATTTTTGTTTCAATATAATTAATAAAAACGTTACCCATGTTAGCCCATCAACCATCGAAGATTACATTATAATTAAAAAATATCTAAATGACAGTAAAATTTGTTATTATACATTTACGCCAAATGAGGTTAAACCCTACACTATGATTATCAAAAAGTTGTCACACATATATGAAGAATGTGAAGTATTAGACTACCTAAATAACTTGGATATAAGTGTAAAGATAATAAATTTAAAAAAGCTAAAATACAACTGGTTGGTCCAAATATCTAGGGACTCTAACGTAGCCGAATTTAAAAAAATTCAATATATTTTAAACTGCAAGGTGAGCTTTGAGGGTTTCAAAAATGACTCACCAATTCAATGCAAAAATTGTCAACGGTTTTCACACGTTGCAAGTAACTGTAACATGCCATTTAGGTGTGTCAAATGTAGTGAGTCGCACGGGCCAGGAAACTGCCAAGTCCCTCCCAAACACCTGAATACAGATAATTTCGTTTACACCGACAAATCTTCAGGACAAGTAGTGAAGCGCGTAGGACTGCCAGTCAAATGCGCAAATTGTTTAGGAGAAGGCCATACGGCCAATGATAAAAAATGTCCGAAAAGGATAGAAATAATAAACAGGCTAAGAACTAAAGGTAATAAGAAAATCGAAAAGGCAGCAAATCCAACAGCAAGATCGGCTGCAGCATCATATATTAACAAAAGTGTATCATATGCGGCAAAATTAAGTGGCGTTACTCAGCCAAATTCTATTAGGGAATCTGGTTTCGATGTAAAATTTAACGCTATCAACGAAGATTGTAAAAGACTACTAGGAAAAGACTTTTTTGGGTGTCTAACCAAAATAGAAAACTTTTCCAAAAGTTATAAAGCAATGGGCAGTGATGAGGAAAAATCACAAGCACTTTTTAATCTATTTTTGACATTGCGTTTGGATGTTTAGACACCTAAAATGCATTTTCATAAACGTAAACTCTCTAGTATCAAAAAAAAAGAGGCATTTTCTTAACATATTCCTAAAAAGGCACAACCCAGATGTGCTTCTGATAGCTGAGCATAAACTCAATATCAGACACAAAATACTATTTGATGGGTATAATTTTGTTGCTCAGTATCGTACTGAGAATAACGGAGGAGGCACTGCTATCTGTGTAAAGGAGTGCTATAAATATTCTAAGTTAAATACAATATGCAATAGCATAGAAAATATCGCGATAGAAATTGAATTAGTAGGTGGTGAAAAAGTGGCCTTTGTAGCCATGTATAAGCCTCCCAATTGCAAATTAATAAGCGAAGATCTAAGCAACATAATAGACGCTGTAACAGCTAAGCAAGTAGTTCTTGGATGTGATCTTAATGCTAGGCATCCTAATTGGGGGGATTCTTTTACAAATGTTAGCGGCAGAGAATTAGCCAATTGGTTAGATGGTCCTCATCTTTTACAAGTTGTACCCACAAAATTGCCCACGCGTCCTGTGAGCAACTCTTTTTTGGATTACTTTCTTATATCCGCTTACGTTACAATAAAATTTCATGAATATTTCTCCAACTCGCTGAGAACATTAGATTATGATTCAGACCATGATGCGGTTGAAATGATAATTATAACTAATGATCCGCTCAAAGTTCCGCCCGTAACCGTTCCCTGCTGGGATCGAGCTAATTTGAAAGATATAAACAGGATTTTAGATGATGAACTCGAAAAATATTCGCTGCCAGCTGATAGAAATGTGAGCGTGGTAGAAATCGACGAGTGCATACTAAATTTGGAAAAGACTTTTGAGAAGGCTATAAAAAAGAATGTCCCTATGGTAGAACTAAAAAAGAAATGCAACCTCAATCTTCCGAATAATATTCTCCAATTTATTAGGGAAAGGAAAAAAATCAGGAGACAAATATTTAGGTGTGTAGAGCCTCATCGCAAATCTACCCTGATTGCCATCAGGAGAAACATGGACATGATAATTTCAGAGTTGCTAACGATTCACGAAGATGAGTATTGGGCAAACCTATTTAAAAATATGAAAATGAATAACCATACATATAGAAGGGTTAAGCAACTTAGTGGTATTAAACGACATAGCGACCTACCTCCTCTAGTTGATGACGGCGGGTGCTTATTAGAGACTAATTTTGATAAAATTAATAAATTAGCTGATCGTTTCGAAAAAATTCATCATCAAAATGTTAATATGGGCTCTACTAATCACACTGAATATGTAGTTAATGAAAATGAAGGAATTAGAGGATACATTCCGTTTTTTAATTTTAATGACACATTCTCTGCAGATGGTTTATCTTCCATAAACGAAAATGATATATCTGAGCTAAAAGAAGATTATAAACAGTTTATTTCACATAAGGAAATTGAATTCCTATTATGGAGGAAAAACAACAAAAAGAGTAGCGGGGAAGATGGAGTACCCAATTTCATATTACGCAAAACTTGTCCGTCATTTTGGAAATTTGTGGCGATTCTTTTTAATCATTGTTATAATATTGGCTACTTTCCTGCAAGATGGAAATGTGCAAAAATGATTCCTATTCTAAAGCCAAAATGTGGTGCAAACGATCTGAAAAGTTACAGGCCGATCTCACTACTTTCTAATCTTAGTAAATTAATAGAAGGTTTACTACTGGATAAAATTAAAGAACACATTCTTGATAATGATACGCTGAAGGACTTCCAGTTTGGTTTTCGATGCGGACTAGGCACTAATCAAGCGCTAACCATATTATCTGACACGGTAACTGCGAACCTAGAAAAGAGAAAAGCGACAATCTTAGTTAGTTTAGACCTTGAAAAAGCTTTTGATACAACATGGATTGAAGGAGTAGTTTTTAAAATGTACAAAATGTTCGGATTTAATAAAAACATCTGCCGAATAATATATGACTATCTAACAGGAAGATCTTTTTTTGTATACAATAAAAATGAAAACTCCATTGATAAAGATATAGTGGCAGGAGTACCGCAGGGGTCGCTGTTAGGTCCTGTGTTGTTTAACATATTCATGGCTGATTTACCGGATCCCAACGAGGGTCTATCTGTAATCGTTTATGCTGACGATATTCTTATATTGTCATCGAAAGCCAATCTAGCAAATGCTAGTGAGGAGATAAATGACTATATAAGAAAATTGACAGATTATTTTAAAATGTGGAAACTTAAGATTAATCCAAACAAATGTGTTTGTACTGCAGTCAAAGGCCTAAAAAAGAGAATATATCGCTCGGCACGTCAATATATACCAACCATTACCATTGGCAATACAACTTTAAAATATGAAAAAAGTATTAAATATTTGGGTGTGATCATCGATGAAACCTTCAAATTCATTCGTCATGTAGATTTTATTCTAGCAAAGGCCAAGAAGATATTTTTCATGTACATATCATTTTTAAAAAGAGCAAAGGATTTGAGCGGCAAAATCAAAATCAATTGTTACAAGCAATTAATAAGACCAATTATAGCTTACGCATTTCCTATTTGGTTTGGAATCTCTTCAAGCCAAATGGAGAGATTACGTAAATTTGAAAGACAAATCCTTAGAGTTTGTACTAATACCAGTCGTAGGCCATTCAGGCAGGGTTTTAGCCGATATATTTCAAATAAAACTCTGTATAAAAAATGTAAATTGGAAAGAATTGATCAATTTATGGTGAAAAATGCTTTAAAGTGCGTAAATAAGTTAAAAAATAGCAAGAATAAATTAATTGATAAATATTTGTTGAAAGAAAACTCCATAACATTCCCATTTGAAGGACGATTTATGTCACCAGTTCACTTAAAAATATTATATGAAAAGAATGTTCTGTTTAGAGATAAGAAATTACTATTCTATCACAGAAGAATAAATTCATTGAACCTCGCAAACTCTGTATATAATATTAATCAAAATGATTTTCAACCTAAATAAAAAAATGTTTATAACCTCATTAGATCTAAGTCTTTTGTAAATATATTTCTGTCTATCCTTTCTTGTTAGCTTTAAGTTAGTTTTAAGATATAAATAAATATAAAATTGAAATCCAGTTTTTTTAGCTTTTTCTGGATAAATACAGACTTAATTAATATTCAAAGAATATTTCAAAGCAATGCTGTTATCAAATCTTATATTTAGCTATGAGCACTCTTAGATAAGTATCAATACGTTAAGAAACACATGTATAGAATATAAGCCATCAACAAATGTATTCAATGAAATTAATGATGAATAAAAAAAATGTTTGACAAAATGTTTGACACTTAGAAAATTATTAAAAAGTGTGAGTGATAGTGAAGTGATTTTGTGAAAATTAAATATGCCTCCTAAAACTAGTGGTAAAGCAGCTAAGAAGGCCGGTAAGGCTCAGAAGAATATTACTAAAAACGACAAGAAGAAGAAGCGTAAGAGGAAGGAAAGTTATGCCATCTACATTTATAAAGTGTTGAAACAAGTACATCCTGATACTGGTATATCGTCGAAAGCAATGAGTATCATGAACAGTTTTGTTAATGACATTTTTGAACGTATTGCTGCTGAAGCATCACGTTTAGCTCATTACAATAAACGTTCAACAATTACTAGTCGCGAAATTCAAACTGCCGTACGCCTATTGTTGCCTGGTGAATTGGCTAAGCATGCCGTGAGTGAGGGTACTAAGGCTGTTACCAAATACACAAGCTCCAAGTAATTTGTGCGACTGAGGAAAATATGTATAAAAGTGAAAAATGTTAACAAAAAGGCCCTTTTCAGGGCCACAAAATATAAATTAACAAAGAGATATGAATTTTTCTAAGTCGATGAAAATTTTTAATTTTGTTTTGCAATTGAAACATCAAAAAATGCTAACAAAAAGGCGCTTTTCAGGGTCACAAAATATAAATTAACAAAGAGATATGAATTTTTCTAAGTCGATGAAAATTTTTAATTTTGTTTTGCAATTGAAACATCAATTTTAAAATTGGTCAGCATGGTAGGGCTGACTTACAGTGTCAGACACTAGAGCGGTTAATTATTATGGCGAAGCAACGCTGTAGTCAGACGTATTGCGTACATTTTTGATCTTTTTGTTTGTATATTTTGTAGCCCTGAAAAGGGCTTATTGATAATTCAACATTTAATGAATGTTGTGTCCTTGTAAATTATCACAAAAAACGCAGCATATTTATTTTTTAGCTGATGCCTTTTTTGCAGCTGGCTTTTTAGTCGCAGCCTTTTTTGGTTTGGTAGCAGTTGCTTTTGCTTTTGTTGCCTTTGACTTAGCGGTGGCAGATTTCGACTTGGTTGGCTTGGCTTTAACGGCGCCAGTCTTTTTTGCGTCTTTAGCCTTAGATTTCTCACTTTTCTTTTTTTCGGCGGTTTTCTTAGTGGCAACAGCTTTTTTCACTTTTTTCTCACCACTTGCCTTTTTGACACCACTCGACGATTTTTTCTTTAATGTTGCACTATCTTTTTTGGCTTTTGATTTATCAACCGATTTTGACTTACCATCACCTGATTTAGTGGCTGCAGCTGATAATTTAAATGAACCAGATGCCCCCTTTCCTTTGGTTTGAATCAATTTTCCACTAGTAACAGCCGATTTCAAATAGCGCTTAATAAATGGTGCCAATTTTTGGGCGTCACATTTATATGTTGCACTAATATATTTCTTAATTGCCAAAAGTGATGAGCCACCACGTTCCTTCAAATTCTTAATCGATGCATCTACCATTTGTTGAGTTGGTGGATGAGTGGGAGCAACCGATGGTTTTTTGGGTTTAGTTGCTTTTTTAGCAGCAACTTTCTTCTCAGCAACAGCAGCAGAAGCAGCTACTGGTGAGCTAACATTTGCAACAGCGATTGTGTCAGACATTTTCACTTAATTATTTTATTTAAACTTTTATTAACACTTGAAAATATTTATCAATTTAAGCACACAAAGCACAAACTCACTATTTATACTTTTTTATACAAGCGCATAGAATGCGATACTCTGTTTAAAATTTGAGAAGCGCAGCGAAAAGATGGATGACAAATGTTTTCATTTCAGTGCTACGTACCATTTACATTTGATAAACTTTTCATCTTAATAAATTAATTAAAATTCACATATTAAAGTTATTGCAAATATTCATGTAAAAATAGATAACTGAAATGTGTTAGTTTAATATACGAATTCATTTAAATTGATGAATTTCATATTTTCGGAGTGTCAGGCATTTTAATCAAAAGTTTGCACTGATAAAATCGAATTTTTTCTCAATTAAGTGAAATTTCTTAAAATATATTTGTACTAATCAAAATTTTAATTCGGATATATAAAATATGTTAAATTAGAAATCAAAAAACTTATCTTCGTTGAGTTTTAACAACATTATTTTATTTTAAAAAATTTTTTAAATATTTCTATTGCAACACTAGAGTAACCCTATATGGCTTCACTTAAAGGCATCTAAAGTTTGGAATTTTAGTCTGAATTGATTATTGATATTGGACGTCTACAACTTATATGTATAATTAAATGAAATTTCATGACATTCAAAAAAAAATAAAAAAAATTCTCATTGAATGCTTATTAATTATCAATATGATTATAATATACATATCTGAACATAATCGGACATCAGCGTCCATTTTAAGTACTATAATAGGTGGATGAGTATGAATTTGTACTATGCAGATTCATTTTGTATTTATAGGATGAATGCTTATAAGCTTTAAATCAATAATTGATATGGTAAAAAATTATAACTAATATTATTATGCACGTAAATGTATGCGCGCGTATGAAATTTTTCCATTGAATCTATAGAAATATTAAATTGTATTCCAAGTATTTATTCAATTAAATGCAATTTAATAAAAAAAATATTTATGTACATATATATACATAAAATAAAAGAAAAAGTTGGATATGCCAACAACACGCGGTGTTCCCAAGCGGTCCCCCATCTAAGTACTAACCGCGCCCGACGCTGCTTAATTTCGGTGATCGGACGAGAACCGATGTATTCAGCGTGGTATGGTCGTTGGCAAAATTTGTTTGCCTAAATTGGTATAAGTATGGCTACTTTAATGTGTATACTCGCAGCTGTGAATTTGTCCTTTTTTTTTAAATGATATAAGTCGATTTAAGTAAATTTTGTTATATACTTTATAGTTTAGTGTATTCAGATACTCTTGCTACTAAAATCAGATTAAGTTTATTTTTTACAAAAATGAACTTATGCCATTTTTGAAAATAAGCCTGCTATTATAGACATATTTATATCGCTTGGCTTGTGTCGGGGTATATTCATTTGAATGAGTTTTCATTATGCATACATACGTATGCTACTTAGTTTAAACGAACATTCATACATACTACATATGCATGTACATCTTAATAACATATCTTTCTGTTATGTATTGTATTAGAGAAATTTTGAAATCTTTGTTAAAAAATATTGTGGTCCTGAAAAGGACCGTTTGTTTGAATGTATATTTATTTTGTGTTAATATGTCCGTAAAAATGAATTTAACCGCCGAAACCATACAATGTACGACCCTGCCTCTTCAATGCATATACAACATCCATAGCCGTAACTGTTTTCCTTTTAGCATGTTCAGTATAAGTGACTGCATCACGGATAACATTTTCCAAAAATACTTTTAAAACACCACGAGTTTCTTCATATATTAAACCAGATATACGTTTTACGCCACCACGACGTGCTAAACGTCGAATAGCTGGCTTTGTGATACCTTGGATGTTATCACGTAAAACTTTGCGATGACGTTTGGCGCCACCTTTACCTAATCCTTTTCCACCTTTGCCACGACCAGTCATTTTTTCTATTTAGCACTTTTTTTAGCTTTCACAAGAACACTTCACTTGATCACTTCACAACTAATAGCTTGGTTACCGAACGTAGCTGCTATTTATACAAAAATCCACAACATTGAGTGAGCTACCATTATGTGGCATAAATATTTCTATCTCATTTTAACTCGCACAATATTGCAACCCTAAAAAAAATGGACAAATGAAACGTTTTTGTGTATTTTATTATATGTATTTCCACATTTATAAAAATTAGGTTTATTAAGTTCAGTGATCAGTGTTTATTTTGAATTGTGAAAAATGAAAGTGAGAAATGGCTCGTACAAAGTAAAGAGCAAGTGATTACTGACAATAGCTACTAGGTGTAGTGTATGCAATTGAATTTGCTATAGTGAAATGGACACTAATAACTCTTTTGCTCCCCTAGGGGATGATAAGACAATAAATCAATATTTAAAACAATCCAGTCCGACTAAACCTTCCCAAAATGGGAAGAAGAAGAGTCGGCGGGAAAAAAGGCGACGCAATAATCGTGAGTGTGACGATGGGTCTTTGGACTCTAGTTCCGATTTTTCTAAAATTGTTGAATACAACAAAAAACTTTTGATTTTAAATAAACAATTTGAAAATAAAATTAACGAGCTGGAAAATCGGCTCAAAGCATATGAAACGGCTAGTGCAAGTGCAAGTGTGCCTAAAGTACAATCGAATCAGGAGGTGACAGACATAAATTATAATACAGAGGTTGAATACACTGATGGAATTGGAGACGATGAGGACAGCATGAACAGGGGAACAATTGACAACATGAACAATGAAAGGGAGGCAGCGGAATTAATGGCGTCTGCAGTAACCCAAGAAAGAAAAGTAACAAATGTGAGTATCAAAAACCATAATAAAAGGAGCAAGCCTCCAATATATGTATGTTATAATATTAATATCAAAGAAATAGCCTCAAGGCTTAGTGGTCTACTGGGTCACAAAAATTTTTGTTTCAATATAATTAATAAAAACGTTACCCATGTTAGCCCATCAACCATGGAAGATTACATTATAATTAAAAAATATCTAACTGACAGTAAAATTTGTTATTATACATTTACGCCAAATGAGGTTAAACCCTACACTATGATTATCAAAAAGTTGTCACACATATATGAAGAATGTGAAGTATTAGACTACCTAAATAACTTGGATATAAGTGTAAAGATAATAAATTTAAAAAAGCTAAAATACAACTGGTTAGTCCAAATATCTAGGGACTCTAACGTAGCCGAATTTAAAAAAATTCAATATATTTTAAACTGCAAGGTGAGCTTTGAGGGTTTCAAAAATGACTCACCAATTCAATGCAAAAATTGTCAACGGTTTTCACACGTTGCAAGTAACTGTAACATGCCATTTAGGTGTGTCAAATGTAGTGAGTCGCACGGGCCAGGAAACTGCCAAGTCCCTCCCAAACACCTGAATACAGATAATTTCGTTTACACCGACAAATCTTCAGGACAAGTAGTGAAGCGCGTAGGACTGCCAGTCAAATGCGCAAATTGTTTAGGAGAAGGCCATACGGCCAATGATAAAAAATGTCCGAAAAGGATAGAAATAATAAACAGGCTAAGAACTAAAGGTAATAAGAAAATCGAAAAGGCAGAAAATCCAGCAGCAAGATCGGCTGCAGCATCATATATTAACAAAAGTGTATCATATGCGGCAAAATTAAGTGGCGTTACTCAGCCAAATTCTATTAGGGAATCTGGTTTCGATGTAAAATTTAACGCTATCAACGAAGATTGTAAAAGACTACTAGGAAAAGACTTTTTTGGGTGTCTAACCAAAATAGAAAACTTTTCCAAAAGTTATAAAGCAATGAGCAGTGATGAGGAAAAATCACAAGCACTTTTTAATCTATTTTTGACATTGCGTTTGGATGTTTAGACACCTAAAATGCATTTTCATAAACGTAAACTCTCTAGTATCAAAAAAAAAGAGGCATTTTCTTAACATATTCCTAAAAAGGCACAACCCAGATGTGCTTCTGATAGCTGAGCATAAACTCAATATCAGACACAAAATACTATTTGATGGGTATAATTTTGTTGCTCAGTATCGTACTGAGAATAACGGAGGAGGCACTGCTATCTGTGTAAAGGAGTGCTATAAATATTCTAAGTTAAATACAATATGCAATAGCATAGAAAATATCGCGATAGAAATTGAATTAGTAGGTGGTGAAAAAGTGGCCTTTGTAGCCATGTATAAGCCTCCCAATTGCAAATTAATAAGCGAAGATCTAAGCAACATAATAGACGCTGTAACAGCTAAGCAAGTAGTTCTTGGATGTGATCTTAATGCTAGGCATCCTAATTGGGGGGATTCTTTTACAAATGTTAGCGGCAGAGAATTAGCCAATTGGTTAGATGGTCCTCATCTTTTACAAGTTGTACCCACAAAATTGCCCACGCGTCCTGTGAGCAACTCTTTTTTGGATTACTTTCTTATATCCGCTTACGTTACAATAAAATTTCATGAATATTTCTCCAACTCGCTGAGAACTTTAGATTATGATTCAGACCATGATGCGGTTGAAATGATAATTATAACTAATGATCCGCTCAAAGTTCCGCCCGTAACCGTTCCCTGCTGGGATCGAGCTAATTTGAAAGATATAAACAGGATTTTAGATGATGAACTCGAAAAATATTCGCTGCCAGCTGATAGAAATGTGAGCGTGGTAGAAATCGACGAGTGCATACTAAATTTGGAAAAGACTTTTGAGAAGGCTATAAAAAAGAATGTCCCTATGGTAGAACTAAAAAAGAAATGCAACCTCAATCTTCCGAATAATATTCTCCAATTTATTAGGGAAAGGAAAAAAATCAGGAGACAAATATATAGGTGTGTAGAGCCTCATCGCAAATCTACCCTGATTGCCATCAGGAGAAACATGGACATGATAATTTCAGAGTTGCTAACGATTCACGAAGATGAGTATTGGGCAAACCTATTTAAAAATATGAAAATGAATAACCATACATATAGAAGGGTTAAGCAACTTAGTGGTATTAAACGACATAGCGACCTACCTCCTCTAGTTGATGAAGGCGGGTGCTTATTAGAGACTAATTTTGATAAAATTAATAAATTAGCTGATCGTTTCGAAAAAATTCATCATCAAAATGTTAATATGGGCTCTACTAATCACACTGAATATGTAGTTAATGAAATTGAAGGAATTAGAGGATACATTCCGTTTTTTAATTTTAATGACACATTCTCTGCAGATGGTTTATCTTCCATAAACGAAAATGATATATCTGAGCTAAAAGAAGATTATAAACAGTTTATTTCACATAAAGAAATTGAATTCCTATTATGGAGGAAAAACAACAAAAAGAGTAGCGGGGAAGATGGAGTACCCAATTTCATATTACGCAAAACTTGTCCGTCATTTTGGAAATTTGTGGCGATTCTTTTTAATCATTGTTATAATCTTGGCTACTTTCCTGCAAGATGGAAATGTGCAAAAATGATTCCTATTCTAAAGCCAAAATGTGGTGCAAACGATCTGAAAAGTTACAGGCCGATCTCACTACTTTCTAATCTTAGTAAATTAATAGAAGGTTTACTACTGGATAAAATTAAAGAACACATTCTTGATAAGGATACGCTGAAGGACTTCCAGTTTGGTTTTCGATGCGGACTAGGCACTAATCAAGCGCTAACCATATTATCTGACACGGTAACTGCGAACCTAGAAAAGAGAAAAGCGACAATCTTAGTTAGTTTAGACCTTGAAAAAGCTTTTGATACAACATGGATTGAAGGAGTAGTTTTTAAAATGTACAAAATGTTCGGATTTAATAAAAACATCTGCCGAATAATATATGACTATCTAACAGGAAGATCTTTTTTTGTATACAATAAAAATGAAAACTCCATTGATAAAGATATAGTGGCAGGAGTACCGCAGGGGTCGCTGTTAGGTCCTGTGTTGTTTAACATATTCATGGCTGATTTACCAGATCCCAACGAGGGTCTATCTGTAATCGTTTATGCTGACGATATTCTTATATTGTCATCGAAAGCCAATCTAGCAAATGCTAGTGAGGAGATAAATGACTATATAAGAAAATTGACAGATTATTTTAAAATGTGGAAACTTAAGATTAATCCAAACAAATGTGTTTGTACTGCAGTCAAAGGGCTAAAAAAGAGAATATATCGCTCGGCACGTCAATACATACCAACCATTACCATTGGCAATACAACTGTAAAATACGAAAAAAGTATTAAATATTTGGGTGTGATCATCGATGAAACCTTCAAATTCATTCGTCATGTAGATTTTATTCTAGCAAAGGCCAAGAAGATATTTTTCATGTACATATCATTTTTAAAAAGAGCAAAGGATTTGAGCGGCAAAATCAAAATCAATTGTTACAAGCAATTAATAAGACCAATTATAGCTTACGCATTTCCTATTTGGTTTGGAATCTCTTCAAGCCAAATGGAGAGATTACGTAAATTTGAAAGACAAATCCTTAGAGTTTGTACTAATACCAGTCGTAGGCCATTCAGGCAGGATTTTAGACGATATATTTCAAATAAAACTCTGTATGAAAAATGTAAATTGGAAAGAATTGATCAATTTATGGTGAAAAATGCTTTAAAGTGCGTAAATAACTTAAAAAATTGTAAGAATAAACTAATTGATAAATATTTGTTGAAAGAAAACACCATAACATTCCCCTTTGAGGGACGATTTATGTCACCAATTCACATAAAAATATTATATGAAAAGAATGTTCTGTTTATAGATAAGAAATTACTATTCTATCACAGAAGAATAAATTCATTGAATCTTGCAAACTATGTATATAATATCAATCAAAATGATTTTCAACTTAAATAAAAAATGTTTGTAACCTCATTAGATCTAAGTCTTTTGTAAATATATTTCTGTCTATCCTTTCTTGTTAGCTTTAAGTTAGTTTTAAGATATAAATAAATATAAAATTAAAATCCAGTTTTTTTTAGCTTTTTCTGGATAAATACAGACTTAGTTAATATTCAAAGAATATTCCAAAACAATACTGTTATAAAACCTTAGATTTAGCTATGAGCACTCTTAGATAAGTATTAATACGTTAAGAAACACATGTATAGAATATAAGATATCAACAAATGTATTTATGAATTAATGATGAATAAAAAATGTTTTGAATGTTTTTGAAAAAATTAGGTTTATTAAGTGAAGTGTTCAGTGATCAGTGTTTATTTTGAATTGTGAAAAATAAAAGTGAGAAATGGCTCGTACAAAGCAAACAGCCCGTAAATCGACTGGTGGTAAAGCGCCACGTAAACAATTGGCCACTAAAGCTGCTCGCAAAAGTGCGCCGGCAACTGGTGGAGTGAAGAAGCCACATCGTTATCGCCCAGGTACAGTCGCTTTGCGTGAAATTCGTCGTTATCAGAAGAGTACCGAACTGTTGATTCGTAAATTGCCATTCCAACGTTTGGTGCGTGAAATTGCTCAAGATTTTAAAACTGATTTACGTTTCCAGAGTTCAGCTGTTATGGCATTACAAGAAGCAAGTGAAGCATATTTAGTTGGTTTGTTCGAAGATACAAATTTGTGTGCCATTCATGCAAAACGTGTCACAATTATGCCAAAAGATATTCAATTGGCTAGACGTATACGTGGTGAACGTGCTTAATTCCATATTTTAATAAATATTATAAACGGTCCTTTTCAGGACCACAAATTTTTTTAAACAAAAAAGATCAAAAATAACTGAAGCAACTGTTAATGAAAATTCGTATTTTGATAGTAGCAGCTGTAGTTTTACCCTTAATATGGTGTGTATACCTACTCACGAGTATATACACATTTATTTGCTAAACACATACATTAGTATGTATGCACGGTTGTGTGTTTGTACCTTTGGTACGTATGAATACACGCCACAACTTTTTGCGCCTTTGTCGAGATGCTCATACAAACATACATATGTACATATATACATACAATATGTAGTAGCTTGCATGCTGTACTTTTTTAATGTTGCTCAGTTTTTTTTCTTCTGGAAAATGATGTAAGTCAACTTTTTTATGAATATTTTCAAACACTATTTTATTAATTGAAGTAGTTGTTAACGCAGATTTCGTTAAAAAAATAAATTTTCCAAAAGTGTACTTATGACCTTTTAAATTTTTCTTTCAAAAAGTGTTTTAATAGGTTTTAAAATAGATAAATACATATATATGACAATATAATTAATCTCTTTGTATATATATTTTGTCGTCCTGAAAAGGACGGTTTTAAATTTGGCGTCTAAGAATATATGTAAATCGGCGATTACATCACTTATGCTTTCTTTTCGGTCTTCTTTGGCAAAAGTACAGCTTGAATATTTGGTAAAACACCACCTTGAGCTATGGTAACTCCAGACAATAGTTTATTCAATTCTTCATCGTTACGAATAGCCAATTGTAAATGACGTGGAATAATTCTAGTTTTTTTATTATCACGTGCAGCATTACCAGCCAATTCAAGAACTTCAGCTGCCAAATATTCCATAACAGCAGCTAAATATACTGGAGCACCGGCACCAACACGTTCAGCATAATTGCCTTTACGTAACAAACGATGAATACGACCGACAGGGAATTGAAGACCAGCACGGTTTGAACGTGACTTTGCCTTTCCCTTTACTTTACCACCTTTACCACGGCCAGACATTATTGTTGTTATATATTTCACTTAATACACTTTTTCACAAATACACACACTAGCTGAATAGCTTGGGCACTTTATTTCCTAAACGCAATTTGTGCTGCGCTTATATACTTTTTCGTTTGTACATTGAGCAACCCCAATCGCATGTTTTCAAATTAATGCCGGCAATATTTAGCGAATCGTTACGAACAGGTTGAATGGTTTGTCGGAAAAAATACACTTAAAGGTGCGCATTTTGGCACTTAGAAAATTATTAAAAAGTGTGAGTGATAGTGAAGTGATTTTGTAAAAATTAAATATGCCTCCTAAAACTAGTGGTAAAGCAGCTAAGAAGGCCGGTAAGGCTCAGAAGAATATTACTAAAAACGACAAGAAGAAGAAGCGTAAGAGGAAGGAAAGTTATGCCATCTACATTTATAAAGTGTTGAAACAAGTACATCCTGATACTGGTATATCGTCGAAAGCAATGAGTATCATGAACAGTTTTGTTAATGACATTTTTGAACGTATTGCTGCTGAAGCATCACGTTTAGCTCATTACAATAAACGTTCAACAATTACTAGTCGCGAAATTCAAACTGCCGTACGCCTATTGTTGCCTGGTGAATTGGCTAAGCATGCCGTGAGTGAGGGTACTAAGGCTGTTACCAAATACACAAGCTCCAAGTAATTTGTGCGACTGAGGAAAATATGTATAAAAGTGAAAAATGTTAACAAAAAGGCCCTTTTCAGGGCCACAAAATATAAATTAACAAAGAGATATGAATTTTTCTAAGTCGATGAAAATTTTTAATTTTGTTTTGCAATTGAAACATCAAAAAATGTTAACAAAAAGGCCCTTTTCAGGGCCACAAAATATAAATT